>NC_092215.1:34989433-35010091 GCF_043381705.1 Parasteatoda tepidariorum | reverse complement strand
TATGTATGTATGTATATATATATATATATATATATATATCCCAGTGGTAGTGAAATAAATATTGAAGTGACAGACAATATAGGCAAATACGTAATTTAATTTTAGTCATCACTTAAAACATGATAAAATAACTAGCAAGTCATCTTTATATATATTTAAACAATGTAAATATAATGGTAGCTAAAGCTATAGTACTGTGTGCCAAAAACACGGACCATACTAAATAACATTTGATCTAATGATCGGATCTTCATGTTTTAGGACACATTCTTAATGGTTCAAGGGGATGACCTCAAATATGCTAATTAATTAGTGAAAACAATTTTTTAAGTTACGAAATTAGACGCAAAAAGTTTAGTTGATACGATAAAATTTTGGTTGTTTAACTGTTTTAGATGAAAGCAGTTAATAAACGTTTTTTTTCCCACAGTTAACAGTTTGGTTACTATATAATTTATGGCTGCTTGGTTGTTTTGTTTGAATATGGAAAAGTAACAATGAAATAAATTGATATTTTGCCGTTATACCAAATTTCTAACAATCTATAGTTTGTTAACAACCCTTAAAAAATCCCCACCTCTCAAATACCCATAATTTTCTTAGCGTCTTCCAAAAAGTCGTTGCCACCCACTAGGGGGTGATAGCGCCCACGTTGGAAACATAGAATCTAGCGTGTTTAAGTTATTTACAAAACATAGCTTTATTTAGAATGGTTTCCATACTTTAATGAAAACATTTTTGAATTGATCTTGACATCCTTTTACTTTAAACGTTATTTATTGATCTTGAAACACATTAAGCAAAACCAATTTTAATATTCATTTCTTATGGAAATAGCGGGCTTAAGTGAAAGGTCCCTTTTAGAAAAGTAATCAAAATACGAGAAAAGCGTAGATTAAAAGCTTTGCAGAAGTTTATAGTTTTTTAACGGAAGTAAAAGAGCACGCAATCACTAAATTGCTTTTTGTAAGAAATCGCTAAACGTTTTCCTAATGTTACATGAACTCATAAATTATTTATAAATAAAAATAATGAAAAACACAAATTCTTTGATTTTAATCGTAAGAGCTTCAATTTACTATACAAAATTTTTCTTGGAAATAATAGTTATATTAAAAATCAATGGTGATTTTTTATTCTCCGAATACATGATTTCATTTAAACAAACAAATATTTACTATCCATAGAATAATCAGAAATTACAAATTATTCGATCATACAGGGGAATACATTTTTTATGCAAATAATTGATCTTGCCTAATTTGGGAGCTGGAATCTCAAATCTGAAATTACTTTTGATTCTAAAGCTACAGATTTTTTTAAATAACATTTTTAGTCTATTTTTTGTCAAAATGAACAAGTTCAAAAATGTAATATATAATAAAGAATTGATTAAATGTTGCTACAAACTTCTAGGGGGAGTTAGGACACATCATCAGAATTAAAATTGCATGGGAACCCATACACGGAAATGTCGTGGTACGCGTCTAGGAGCGCTTTCCTTATATGATTTGTTCAGAAGCACACAAAGAAACAGTCCCTTATAGATAAGCACCTTCAGTAGGGATGCCACAGACGACTATTTATGTTAAAAGTGGTAGAAACTCAATTAACTTATGTTTATTTACTGTCGCTTTAATAATTCAATCGTAGCTACCACTAAACCTGACATTTCAAATTATTTATATTTAGACCAAAAACATGCGTCTACATACCTGCCAACTCTTCCGGATTTTCCGGAAGATTTTATTTTTATATGTAAAGTGGTAGCAATACGCAGGTTATTCCAAATAATTTTTTAAATTATACTGGTGATTATAAATGAGTTTGACCACCACTACATAAAAATAATTACAATAAATATATAAAAGCATAATGATCCCTTGGCAAGCGAATTTCAACGTGATCAAAATTTATATATATTTTTGAGTCAGATTGTTTTTCGTTTATTGGTTTACAACCTCTCTGAAAATCCATTCTCGGAATGAGTGAAAGTTGGCAGGTATGCGTCTATTCATTATCAGTACATACCCTCCAACTTATGAGGATTTTGAAAATAATTTTTTCTAGTGGTACTGAAAAGTAGAAATTTTTAAAGCAAATGGATCTCTCATAAAACTTTTATCAGAACTTAAGAATCTAGCCATATGGCCTGCACTTTTATAAGTAATAGTGGACAAGTTACGCTAAAATAAATTTTTTTTAAATATTAAGACATTAATTTTGCTACCGTCTGAAAAGAAGATTTCTGAAACTACGGAAATTCCGTAGCAGTTGGAGGGTATGTCAGTAGTTCGTGTTTGTATTATATTTAACATTTAAAAGCTTTTTAAATGTGAGTTAAGAGGCTTAACTTTTACTAGTTTTCAAAACCTTTCCCAACAACAAAGCATATTGACTGCCACGCACCAATAATAGTTTATTAATTATTAACCCTTTGGGGACGGGTGATTCATAAAAGTATTCGTACAAAATCAGAATCACGATGTAAATAAATAAAAAACGGTAACTTAAATATAGGCATTGCTAATTTGACAGACTTACTTTACCTTTACTTTTACTACTGTTAGTTTAATCATATATATAATCAATGTTAGTTCAAAGTATAACTAAATAATTTTATTTTGAACTAAAATAATGGTGAATTAAATAAATCAAACAATTATAACCCCGCCCACAAATAAACTGCTAAACTACTTTGGTTACCAGTTTTATCTTTTACCCTGATTGATACGGTTTTATGCTGGCTCGTACTTGTGACAGTCGGCGCGAAAGGGTTAAACCAGAGACTCTAGCTACAACGGATTCTTCGTAGTTTCACGAGATAAATCTTTACTAGCCGTAGCAAAGGTAATGTATTTATATTTTAACAAATTAGAATTAAAAAAAGTTTATCCTCTACTAACCACAAGTAATTTAAATAGATACAAATAAAAACATATAGATGAATACTTAAGTTCTAATAATTTTTGAAAAAATATCTATTCGTTTAAAAATATTTTGCCTTAGAACAATACCCTTTTAAAAAATAATTCGAAACTAAAGAGAATCCGTTGTAGTTGTTGGAGTCTCTTATTAAATATTCTTTCTTGTTTAATTTTCTTTTATTTTATTGTAACACACGCATAAAAAATGGTTTATACGCCCTTCTCAATTTGAGGAGCAGATAGCAAAAATTGAAAACGAACATCACAAAGATTCATCCAGTGATACTGTGGGAATTGAACCTGCTACCTTCCTGTTTCAAAGCATTTGGTGGATCGGTTTCACCACTCTGCCAGAGGTACCTCCTAAGTATTTATATTTGGATCAGAAGTTTTAACATAGCTCCTTTTCATAAGTTAAAGGGGTGAGTAACGGATGGAAATTTTAAATACAGATGTACTTACACTTTTCCGTAAAGACAAATTTTAACAACATTTGAGGGCAAGCATTCATAGATTTATTAGATTTAGTTAGAATGCAAAATAAAAAAGCTGTCAATTTCTTGTTTTTAATTTATAAATGCCTTATAAGTTACAGAGATGCCAACTTGCTCCGGACAGCAAATAAATATTTTCGAGTGGTAGTTTATTAATGTGTGATTATTAGTTTAATAAATTCACTTAATTAGGTTTCTATTCACCACTATTTCTAAATAATCCAAAGGCTTGCATAATTCGCCACTTTGTTAAGTTAAGTTACGCTATCTCGTTCAAAAAGTAAGCAAAATTAGTAAAATATTACCAAATTTTAGTTTGCAGTTGTATACCGTTTTTTAAATTATTAAGGCTTGTCCGGAGCAGTTGGCATCTCTGAAGTTATATTAGATAAGAATAATATATTTACTTAGCGGTTATGAAATTGATTAATACCTGAAAAATTATGGGGAAAGTTAAAAAAAAATATTTTTTTTTCGTCAATCGATTACCAGTTGTTTTCTAATGAAAGAGTGTTTAAATCATGAGTAGTTACAGCTTCTTACATGTTCGACAATTTACTAATCCATTTTTGTAATTTTACGGCGTGTTGTGATCTTAATGTTCAGCAATGTCACCAAGATTAAAAGAACAGAGTTAATGTTGTTCGTGTAACTTATTAAATTTAAGTGTAGTCGTAAATGTTTATGACAACTGACTCTGAAGTTTGTACGTCATTATCCAATGACGGAAAAACTTTTGTGGTTCTAAAGTCACATTGCTCTTCCATCACCCAAACAGAAACATAATCGAAAGAATTTCAATATTATCTGATGAATTATGGGGCAAAACTTTTGTTGAAAAAAGCATTTTCTTATCGATTACCAGTTTTTTTCTGATGAAAGAGTGTTTAAATCATGAACTTGCGACACTCCTAACCCTTTCGCGCCGACTGTCACAAATACGTGACAGCATAAAACCGTATCAATCAGGGTAAAAAGATAAAACTGGTAATCAAAGTATTTGTTTAGCAGTTTATTTGTGGGTGGAGTTATAATTGCTTATTCATTTAATTCACCATTATTTTGTTCAAAATAAAACTATTTAGTTATACTTTGAATTAACGTTTATTGTATATTTATTATTGACACGTTGAGGAGTTAATCTATTCTCAGCAATAACAATTCACTGTAAGGAAATTTATCACGGCGAAGAAGCAATTCAATATAAAAATTGCATCCGTTAAAAACAATTGGTAATTATGGATTTTTATTATTCCCGGAAAAAAACTAAAAAAAGAAATTTATTGTTACCAGTTTTTACTCCGGTGCGCTGCCAAGATCAGAAAATCTAGCGTGACCCACCGGTGGGTCACCCCGGTGTGAACGTGTTAAACTAACAATTATTAAAGTAAAAGCAAAGTAAGTTAGTCAAATTAGCAACGACTACATTTAAGTTACCGTTTTTTATTTAATTACAACTTGATTCTGATTTTGTACGAATGCTTTTCTGAATCATCTGTCCCCAAGGGGTTAATATATGAACCTTTATTTTTAAAGTTTCAAAAACTTCGTTCAAACAAATTCACATAACAAATCAAAAAATTAAACATACGCATGAACTAGTTATGCAATTATGCTTTTTAGTGTTGATAAAGAAACTTTATTTTTAGAAAACTCTTCCTACTTTATTAATATCCATACCCTCTAACTACTACGGAGTTTCCGTATGTTTCCATAGTGGTTCATAGATATTTTTTGTAATGATAGCTAAGAGTTATAGTTTTAATTAATTAGAAACGAAGGTATTTTGTCCATCACTTAAAAATCGTTTCAAAATTTCAAAACAGTATATAAATGGTCAGCAAGACACTTGGTCATGTTCCTTCGTGCCAAAGCCTCCTATAACTGAAAGTCTCCACACAGTTTCTTATAGGTTGTCCGAAAAGACCAATATGAAGGTAAACCAGTTTACGAAAGAGCCATTTAATAAAAAAATCTAGTAAAAATAAGAAAGTTGTAGCAAATCTATGTCAAAAAATTTGTTTTATTTATGAATGTGATTTGTTTTTCTTACTTACTTGTCTGCCACTACAGATTCAATTCTCAAATATATATGATAAATTTTTCTCACTCGCTTTTAAAATAGAATTTTGGCTCATGCGCACAACCAGTTCACTCTTTTAAATAGTTTGCGTAGACTACTTGTAAAGAAAGGTGTGGAGGCTTTCTGGTGTAGGAGGTGATGTTCGTACTCGCCAACTTGTTCTAATTATTATTATTCTGATTTAAATTTTATGATTTAACTTTTTTTTATTGATTTCAAAACTTAATTTAGAATAATTTTGTCCATCACAAACATACAAAAAACTTAAACATATAGAGGATGTCCCAAAACTCATGATGTATACGTTAGGAGGTGATAAAAGACAACTAGACAAGCACAAATCACCATACAATCCGTGGATTANTAAAAGGTTTTGGGTTCATGCGCACAACTGGTTCACTTTTTAAACAGTCTGCGCGGACTACTTATGAAAGACCGTGTGGAGGCTTCTTGATGTAGGAGGTGATGCCAAAACTCTTGTTGATAAAAGCATTTTCTTATCGATTACCAGTTTTTTTCTGATGAAAGAGTATTTAAATCATGAGCTTGCGATACTCTTAACCGTTTCGCGCCGACTGTCACTAATACGTGACAGCATAAAACCGTATCAATCAGGATATTTCTTTAGCAGTTTATTTGTGGGAGGAGTTATAATTGTTTGTTTTATTTAGTTCACCAATACTTTGCAACAAATAAAACTATTTGGTTATACTTTGAATTAACATTGATTATATATATGATTAAACTAACAATAATTAAAGTAAAAGCAAAGTAAGTCTGTCAAATTTGTAACGGCTGCATTTAAGTTACCGTTTTTTATTTAATTACAAATTGATTCTGATTCTGTACGAATTCATTTCTGAATCACCCGTCCCCAAAAGGTTAATGTATGAACCTTTATTTTTAAAGTTTCAAAATCTTCGTTCAAACAAATTCACATAACAAATCAAAAAATTAAACATGCGCATGAACTAGTTATGCAATTATGCTTTTTAGTGTTGATAAAGAAGCTTTATTTTTAGAAAACTCTTCCTACTTTATCAATATTCGTACCCAAGGCTGAAAGCCCTTATATAGCAAGACGGAAAAGTGCAAAAACTGGAACGAAGGACATTTCATTTTAGCATTTTTTTTAGAGAAATAATATATCTGTAACTATCAAGATTTCTTTTATAATTTCAGTCTATGTATAAAACTGCTTATTTTCCAACGTAGATATTGTTGAATAGTTTTAAAAAGAATAAGTTAACTCCGCCCGAAAACTAGTTATAACTGAAATGGTTTTACTACCAGCCTTTTCTCTTTTCAGTCTCGCTTTCACCCCTGTCCGTACCCTCTAACTACTACGGAGTTTCCGTATGTTTTCATAGTGGTTCATAGGTATTTCTTCTAATGATAGCTAAGGTATTGTACTATAGTTTTAATTAATTAGAAACGAAGGAGTTTTGTACATCACTTAGAAATAGTTTCAAACTTTCAAAACAGTATGTAAATGGTCAGCAAGACACATGGCCATGTTCCTTCGTGCCAACGCCTCCTATAACTGAAAGCCTCCACACGGTTTCCTATAGGTAGTCCGATCAGACCACTATGAATTTAAACCAGTCTACGAAAGAGCCATTTAATAAAAAAATCTAGTAAAAATAAGAAAGTGGAAGCAAATCTATGTCTAAAAATTTGTTTTATTTATGAATATGATTTGTTTTTCTTACTTACTTGTCTACCACTACAGATTCAATTCTCAAATATATATGATAAACTTTTCTCAGTCGCTTTTAAAATAGAATTTGGACTCACGCGCACAACCAGATCACTCTTTTAAATAGTTTGCGTAGACTACTTGTAAAGAAAGGTGTGGAGGCTTTCTGGTGTAGGAGGTGATGTTCGTACTCGCCAACTTGTTCTAATTATTATTATTCTGATTTAAATTTTATGATTTAACTTTTTTTTATTGATTTCAAAACTTAATTTAGAATAATTTTGTCCATCACAAACATACAAAAAACTTAAACATATAGAGGATGTCCCAAAACTCATGATGTATACGTTAGGAGGTGATAAAAGACAACTAGACAAGCACAAATCACCATACAATCCGTGGTCTACGAACGAAAGTCGCAACGCACTTGAGGGAGCGGGCTTTTCTGCTGGGTTTGGACTTATTCTTTGGGGGTCATATGAAGAGCCTCATCTATGACGATGGCCCCATCGATTCTGATGAAGACCTAGTTGCTTGGATGTCCGTAGCTACTGACACCATAGAGATGTCTTGTGATTTCGCCAAAGTACGACAGTTACTTCTTAGAAGGTGTGAAGCCTGCGTAAATGTTGATGACCCAAATTAGGAGTAGTTCCTGTGATGTAGACTTACTGTTATTCAATTTTATTTAGTTGAATGAAATGTTTGTCTTTATTTTATCAGTTTCCTTTCATTCCATTTTGTCTGCTTTATTTCCTATCATTTCATGACACAGCATGCTTCGCGCTCTAAAGCTTTAAATCTTGCATTCTGACCATGGATTGTATGG
The DNA here is from genome assembly GCF_043381705.1 of Parasteatoda tepidariorum. NCBI lineage: Eukaryota > Metazoa > Arthropoda > Arachnida > Araneae > Theridiidae > Parasteatoda > Parasteatoda tepidariorum. The sequence continues at coordinate 35,002,059 of NC_092215.1, read as the reverse complement.
TGATTTGAGCATGTCTAATTGTTTTTTATCACTCCTTAATTTATGTACCATGAGTTTTTAATCATTCTGTATATAAAACCTATCGATTGTACAGATAATTCTTTAAATTCGGCCAAAAATTAAACAAATTAAGTTTATCTTAAATTAAGGTAATGAACGTCTTTAGAAAAATTAAAAAACTGTCAGTGAAATTTCTGAAGAATATTCAAACACTCATCTCTTTACTTTTCCAATTATTTACAAAGTGAATCCCTGCACGGGATTTCTCTCCTGAAAATATTAAATTGACGAGGTAAGGCAGTTAGTTTTCAAATATCTATAAAGAAAATTTGAAACCAGTTTTTTAATTTTGTGAGGAAGCTGGTCACCTTACCTAATATTGATTTCTAGCTACCGCTTTAATTATTCTGGGGAGCTAAGACTTCCGGGTTGCGATTTTTCTATCCAGAGACTTTTAGCGCCCAGCTCTTCTTCTTAGCATTTTCTGAAACAACAGCTCGATTCTTGACTTTTTAATAGTTTCGGTAACAAATTGGAAAAGAAATTAACGTTTGCGTTTTAATCAACTACAGCCAAGAAGAAATTCTCCAAAAAAGAGAGAGAATCAGTAAAGGCCACTGAATTGTATATTAGCTTCCGGAATGGCGGTAATGTTTTTAAATCCTGATGAAACCTAAAAGTTTGCTTCAGTTCAATATCACTTGATCACTCGGAAAAAATATTTCACGAAAGCTTCAAATATTGGAGGAACGCTATCTCATTGTAAAAATATTTCCAACGGCCATATAAATTTTCATCTATGATTATCCTTATCCACGGTTATCAGGCATATTGCCAAACTAAAAGGTTGAATCTATTTAAACAATCAACAATGGTTTATATCAAAAAACAATGTTGAAAAGGTTTTTAATTATTTTTCCAATAATAGAAAAACACAATTTTTTGAGCTCATGTTGTGTTTAAAATATATATATATTCAAATTAACTCCTAAACATCAAAAAGTAAAAGCAAAAAAATCATAAAACATTTGCGAATCGTATAAGTTTTATATTTTAGGGAGCCACAAAGTGTAATGTGATCGATTTACGATACTTCTTATGGTATTGCACCTGACGTGTTGATATTGCATTACTCACAGAATGTCAGGAAAATAAATCGCCAGCACTCTGAAAATTGATTTGTTTATAAAGCTTGTTTCTTTTCCAATAATTATCGACATGACATTCATGTCTTAAATTAGCAAAAAAATCGAATTAGTGTCTTACTTTCTCCTTGAAATTTATTTTTATTTATTGTGTGAATGCCCGAAATAAGTTTTCCTGTAATTCATTTCTTACCTTTATAATGCAAAAGATAAATATATTTTGAAAAATAATTAAATATCGATGATAAATAAATTTAATAGTAATAGTAAATTCATATTAATACTAATAGCAATGTAGTTTTTGTAGATAACACTTTAATAAATAGAGGTCTTGTAGTACGATGGAAAAGAGGAATAATCATATTAATAATGGAATAGTAGGAATTCGCATTAACACTAGCAGGAATTCCTGCTAATAGTAGTGGGAATTCTCATGAATACTAAAGAAATTTTATGTGTACAATTTTTTGTGCAATTTTAAAGAATAAAATTTTAAATTAGCAAATTGCAAAATTTTAACGAAATCAGTCAAATAGTTCCTGAGAAATTAAGTTTTAAAAATTTGTCTTCTCAATTAGTCCGGAAGTATTCGAATGATTTTGCTCAAACCGATTTCGGTTTAAATTTATTTTAAAATGCATGTAAAATTGAAGAATTATTAAACAAATTGCATTGTCTGCTAAAAATATACAAAAATATTGATAGAAAGTGACTCATCAAAGCAGTTTTTATTTTATATTTATAACCGTCGTTGAACAGCCGACCCAAGTTCATGGGTTTACGACTACTAACGTTCAACTCCGTAGCCTTGTAATTTTGAACCAATCCAGAAGACAAGGAAACTCCTGGATCAGTACCCCCAGAGGTATTGATTTGTTGTGGGAACATGGAGGACTTTGAGATTCGACAGATTTAACGTGCATCAGTCACCATTTACTACACGGGGAGTCTTCGGCCGGCGAGGATCGAACCCACGACCTCTTGGATATGGGCCCAGCGCCCTACCGACCAGGCTATCCCGGCCTTCATCAAAGCAGTTTGAAATTTTCCTACTTTTGCAACCACTTATATTTACATAATATTCATATAGTAGTACAGCGCATAAAATTTAAAAAAATGGACCGCCCTAAAAAACTTTTGGCGTAATGATCGGATCTTCACGCTCTGAGACTCAATCTTAATGCAATAAGGAGTTAACCGAACGCCTCCTATAACTGAAAGCCTCCACACGGTTTTTATAGGTAGTCCGATCAGACCACTGTGAAGGATATCCACATACCGAACGAGTCAATTAATACGGAATATAGTTAAAAAAAGNGTGGGAAATAGGCATGTCAATGTGGCGAATAACTTAAACACTAACAACGTAAATGTCTTTCCCACCAGTACATATATTTTAACAAAATGAAACAAGCTGGCATTGCTGCAAAGAGCTCGCCATACTTGCGACAGAATTTATTTTATTTGTTTTCCTGAGAGCGTAATCTTCCTTCCCTTTTTATAGAAATTAATTTAAAATGAAAAACTGGTAGATTAATTACATATAGTTTTTACTGATAAATTTCGGGTCTCCCGGTAAGTTCGTTCAGATTTTCGAAAAGTAGATCTCATGAAATTTCTGCCAAAATTATTTCAGTGATAGAAAACTACCCATCAAAGCAGTCTCGTTTCCTAATTTCGCAACTACTTCCATTTAGATAATAATCATATAGTAATGTGCACAAAGAAAAAAGCAGACCACCCTAAATCACTTTTGTTGTAATGATCGGATTTTTACTTTCTGGGACTCAATCTTAATGCCGTAAGCGGGTGACCTCAAATATGTTCATTAATTAAAGCAGACGATATTTTAAGTTACGAAATCAGACACAAAAACGTACTATCAGTGAAAAAAAAAATTTGTTCTTGAAAAATTTGAATTTCTGATCCCCAAAGTATAGTGAGTAACCGCAATCTGGGTAATTTGGCTCCAAAAGTTTGAGTTTTTGCGTATTTCGCCATATCTTTAGAACTTTTTAAGTGCTTTTTTTCGTTGTTTGCAAAAACTCGTTTATCTAAGCAAAATTCAATAAAAAATATAACTTTTAGTAAATATTTATTATTTTTCATTATTTTATTTATAAATAGACGAAAGAATTTTAAATTGTAAGGTGCACAGTTTTTTACATAATTTTAAGGTATACAGATTTTAAAGGCATGGAACAAAAACCGGAAGTCATTCAAATAGTTCCTGAGAAGTTGAGTTTTAAAAATATGTCTTTTTTAAAATTCAATTTCTCAGAAACTATTCGAACGATTTTGTGTTTTACCATATAAATCTGCATTATTAAAAAAATTGTAGTCCTTACAATTCAAAATTTGCTTGACCATTCTTAAGTAAAATAATAAGTTATATTTTTAACAAACAATTAAGAATCAAAATAAACAAGTTTTAGAAGAATTTGCGTTTTATTTCAAATTTTAGTGCTGCAAGGGAATTTTTAGCGTAGAAGATGGGAAATAGGCATGCATACCTGCCAACTTTCACTCTTTCCGAGAATTGATTTTCAGAGTGGTTGTAAAACAATAAATGAAAAACAATCTGACTCAAAAATATATTTATATTTTGATCCCGTTGAAATTCGCTTGTGCAAGGATTATTATGCTTTTACATATTTATTGTAATTATTTATAAGTAATGGTGGTTATTTGTAATGGTGGTCAAACTCATTTATAATTATCATTATAATTAAAAAAGTTAATTGGAATAACATGAATTAGGCTAGCACTTTAAATATGAAAATAAATTATGGGCATGGCAGGTATGGGCATGTCATTGCCGCGAGCGCCTTAAACACTAAAAACGTTAATGTCTTTCCCACCATTACGTATACCCAAAATAACGTTAACTTGCGAACTTGTTTGCTCCAATATTGCTTGATAGGTCAGCTCTGATAGTATAGGAGCCTTAACGGTTATGAACGAGTTCAGCTCGCAATCGAATCGTGCCTCATAATGCGCGCAAACGAGTTCCGCTCGGGAGCAAGATTTCTACCGTAATGGTTAGTAACGAGCACTACTCGGGAAGTGAAATTTTTCCCCAATGCGCGCTGACGAGCTGAGCTCGTTCGCCATAATTATTCTGCATTGACAATGTTAAAAACAAGAAGTACGTAAAAACTGTTATTTATGTACTACGAATACTTTAAGAAATTTTTAAACGCGTGAGGCCAGCTATCTACAGCATCCAGAGAAGCCAACTTGCTCCGCTTTGTAAAATAGTACTTCCTAGTGATAGCGAAAGTCAAGTTACTTTCAGTTTAGTATTTTTCCTTTTAAGTAATTTTTTCACCACTAAATATCAAAAACTATAAGTTATATAAAATGCAACGTTAAAGCAACAGTCTACTGGTTACTCTATCAAAAAGCAGGCGTAACTGTCCATCTCCAACGAAATTATAACAATTCCAGAAAGCGGAGCAGTTGGCATCGCCGGAGAGGGGTTACATTTTCGGAAGAACAGCGGTGAAAAATAGCTGCCACTTGCGACTACTGTTTGCTCGTAATACTGCGCGAATTAATGAAACGAAAACTGCTCATTTCCCTGACCGTCAAAGGGTCAATATTAACTTTACTTTTTGCGTATTTCGCCATATCTTTAGAACTTTTTAGGAGCCTTTTTTCGTTGTTTGCAAGAACTCGTTTATCTGAGCAAAAATCAATGAAAAAAATATAACTTTTAGTAAATATTTATTATTTTTCATTATTTTATATATATATAGTCGAAAAAATTTTATATTGTAAGGTGTACAGTTTTTTACGTAATTTTAAGGTATACAGATTTCAAATGCATGGAACAAAAACCGGAAATCTTTCAAATAGTTCCCGAGAAGTTGAGTTTTAAAAATATGTCTTTTTTAAAATTCAATTTCTCAGAAACCATTCGAACAATTTTGTATTTAACCATATAAATCTGCCTCATTAAAAAAATTCTAGGTCTTACAATTCAAAATTTTTCTGACCATTCTTAAGTAAAATAATAAGTTATATTTTTACCAAACAAGCAAGAAGCAAAATAAACAAGTTTTACAAGAATTTGAGTTTTATTTCAAATTTTAGTGCTGCGAGGGAATTTTTAGCGTAGAAGGTGGGAAATAGGCGTGTCATTGCCACGAACAACATAAATGTCTTTCCCACTAGTACATAGATTTTAACAAAGTGAAACAAGCCGGCATCGCCACAAGGAGCGCGACATGCTTACAACAGAGTTCGAAGGTTTTTACTTTCGGAGAACGTAATCTTTATTCCCTTTTTATAGAAATTAATTTAAAATAAAAAACTGGTAGATCAATTACATATGGTTTCTACTGATAAATATCGGGTATCCCGGTAAATTCTTTCAGATTTTCGAAAAGCGGATCTCATGAAATGTCTGCCAAAATTATTTCAGTGATAGAAAACTACCCATCAAAGCAGTTACACGCTTTCCTAATTTCGCAACTACTTCTATTTAGATAATAATCATAGAGAACTGTGCAAATTAAAAAATTGTAGTCCTTACAATTCAAAATTTGTTTGACCATTCTTAAGTAAAATAATAAGTTATATATTTTTAACAAACAAGTAAGAATTAACCCTTTCAATACGGTGAAAAATCAATCCAAGTGCGCCCCATTGCCGGGATCAGTTATTTCTCCTCCAAGCGATTATTAGATAAAATAACTTTTATGCCTAATAGGCTGAAGGCCTTGGAGACGCATAAACGTCCCCATAACAGCACACCATCAGTAACAATTATTTCATAAGCTTCATTGATGGGACAGCATATGTCCCACCGTAAGCCCAAAGCATATAAACCCCGGGACAGGGTATGTCCCGGCCGGAATTCTAGAGTCAATAACTCATTTTTATTGACATTTTACTTAAAATTTTGGTAATTATTTTAGGCAACGTTTTTTTTTTTTTTATTACCATTTTCATGTACATTTGCGTCAACATTTTTATTTATAAACACTTGTCGAAATTAACAGTAATAAAATAAGAACGATGAGAAATTGAAAGTTGTGGAGGAACAATAGTATCTAAAGTGTGGGTTTCTTGAGGGTGTGGTGGGGCTGGAAACAGTTCTTGCACAGTGCTACGTCGCAAGAGGTGCACACTATTTTCGAGCTTGCCTCTTTATTCATTTTTGCGCACCATGCACATCTTCTGCGCGTTTATTCCCTCAATTGGGAAATGGTTTTCAACACTGAAAAGTCTCGCTGTTGATGATGATATAGTTTTGGAGGAAGAGGGCCTTTGCTTATTGAATTCCTTTTCTCGCATTTTCAAATGTTCTTTCTTTTCATTTATTTCTATTCTTTCGCTTTTACATTGGGGAAAGTAAACAAATAAGCTTTTAGGAAAGATCTTGAAGAAAAAATCCTCTTCAGTAACTTCCTTGCCAATAGAGAGATTTGTTTGACCCTTGATGTCAGTAACTAGTGGCATTCGTGGTGCAAAGTTAGTTTTATAGGACCATGAAAATGATGGTGGAATGTGGTTCTAGAACTCTAATTAATCATCAAACAAATCATCATGATTCGGAGAAACGATTTAATTGTCCGTCTCCTCTTCGGCGCTTTTCTTGAATGTGGACTCAGTGTTTTCACCTTCAGAAGACTCACTGATATAAGTGAGCTGTCTCAACTCGTAATCAGGGTAAATTCGCTTTCGACTCGTTTCGACCCTTCATCAGAAGAAGAAGCCTTCGAATAAGCCTTCGAATTATTTAGAAATAGTGGTGGCTGAAAACCGAATAAATTGAATTTATTAAAACAAAAATCACAATTAATTAACTACCTCTCAAAAATATTTATTGGTTGTCCGGAGCAAGTTGTCGCGTGCTTGATTAGATCCGGAACGATAGACATGAAAAATTTATGAACTCAGAACGATGAGACGGCCTTAAAATCTGTTTAGAGACCAAAGTGGGCGTTATTTTCAGTCCTAGATATTTTTCAGTAACTGGGACATATGTTGTCCCAGCCGTAATATCAAAAATTTACCAAACTGGGACAGTAGATGTCCCGTCCGGTGCGAAAGGGTTAATAGAATTTGCGTTTTATTTCAAATTTTAGTGCTGCGAGGGAATTTTTAGCGTAGAAGGTGGGAAATAGGCATGTCAATGAGGCGAATAACTTAAACACTAACAACGTAAATGTCTTTCCCACCATTACATATATTTTAACAAAGTGAAACAAGCTGGCATTGCTGCAAAGAGCTCGCCGTACTTGCGACAGAATTTATTTTTTTTATTTTCCGGAGAACGTAATCTTCCTTCCCTTTTTATAGAAATTAATTTAAAACAAAAAACTGGTAGATTAATTACATAGAGTTTTTACTGATAAATTTCGGGTCTCCCGGTAAGTTCTTTCAGATTTTCGAAAGCAGATCTCATGAAATGTCTGCCAAAATTATTTCAGTGATAGAAAACTACCCATCAAAGCAGTCTCGTTTCCTAATTTCGCAACTACTTCCATTTAGATAATAATCATATAGTAATGTGCACAAAGAAAAAAGCAGACCACCCTAAATCACTTTTGTTGTAATGATCGGATTTTTACTTTCTGGGACTCAATCTTAATGCCGTAAGCGGGTGACCTCAAATATGTTCATTAATTAAAGCAGACGATATTTTAAGTTACGAAATCAGACACAAAAACGTACTATCAGTGAAAAAAAAAATTTGTTCTTGAAAAATTTGAATTTCTGATCCCCAAAGTATAGTGAGTAACCGCAATCTGGGTAATTTGGCTCCAAAAGTTTGAGTTTTTGCGTATTTCGCCATATCTTTAGAACTTTTTAAGTGCTTTTTTTCGTTGTTTGCAAAAACTCGTTTATCTAAGCAAAATTCAATAAAAAATATAACTTTTTGTAAATATTTATTATACTTCATTATTTTATCTATAAATAGTCGAAAAAATTTTAAATTGTAAGGTGCACAGTTTTTTACGTACTTTTAAGGTATGTAGATTTCAAAGGCATGGAACAAAAACCGGAAATCATTCAAATAGTTCCTGAGAAGCTGAGTTTTAAAAATATGTCTTTTTTAAAATTCAATTTCTCAGAAACTATTCGAACGATTTTGTGTTTTACCATATAAATCTGCATTATTAAAAAAATTGTAGTCCTTACAATTCAAAATTTGTTTGATCATTCTTAAGTAAATAATAAGTTATATTTTTAACAAACAAGTAAGAATCAAAATAAACAAGTTTTAGAATAATTTGCGTTTTATTTCAAATTTTAGTGCTGCAAGGGAATTTTTAGCGTAGAAGGTGAGAAATAGGCATGCATACCTGCCAACTTTCACTCTCGCCGAGAATTGAGTTTCAGACTGGTTGTAAAGCAATAAATGAAAAACAATCTGACTCAAAAATATATTTATATTTTGATCCCGTTGAAATTCGCTTGTGCAAGGATTATTATGCTTTTATATATTTATTGTAATTATTTATAAGTAGTGGTGGTCAAACTCATTTATAATTATCATTATAATTAAAAAAGTTAATTGGAATAACATGAATTATGCTAGCTCTTTAAATATGAAAATAAAATCTTTCGGAAAATCCGGAAGTGTTGGCAGGTATGGGCATGTCATTGCCGCGAGCACCTTAAACACTAAACACGTTAACCGGTTAACGCCCAGCGTCATATATTTAGGACAGTTTCTTTTTTCAAAAACATTCATTGTGGTGGGAAACTTTTTTCAGCATTTTCATTTATCTGAGTGAATTAAAAGATTCTCAGACACCACAATGATTTAGTTATTTCTGATTAGATCTAGAATTATAAAGAGCAAGTACCTTTTGATCTATCAAAGACTTTTTGAATGCCCTAACAATAGAAAAAACAATTAATTTCGAAAATATATTATACCACTTTTTCCATAAAACCACATTTTGTATCATTACAATATATAAATACGGAACAAAACGGGTTAATGTCTTTCCCACCATTACATGGATTTTAACAAAGTGAAACAAGTTGGCATCGCTGCAAAGAGCTCGCCATGCTTGCAACAGAGTACATTACTTATAATCTCTCTGGAGAACGTAATCTTCCTTCCCTTTTTATAGAAATTAGTTTAAAATAAAAAACTGGTAGATTAATTACATATAGTTTTTACTGATAAATATCGTTTCTCCCGGTAAGTTCAGATTTTCGAAAAGCAGATCTCATGAAATGTCTGCCAAAATTATTTCAGTGATAGAAAACTACCCATCAAAGCAGCCTCACGTTTTCCTAATTTCGCAACTACTTCTATTTAGATAATAATCATATAGTACTGTGCACAAAGTAAAAAGCAGACCACCCAAAATGACTTTTGTTGTAATGATCGGATTTTCACTTTCTGGGACTCAATCTTAATGCCGTAAGCGGGTGACCTGAAATATGTTCATTAATTAGTGCAGACGATATTTTAAGTTACGAAATCAGACACAAAAACGTACTATCAGTGAACAAAAAGACATTCTTTTGTTTTTGACAAATTTGAATTTCTGTTTCCCAAAGTTTAGGTGGTACCCGCAATCTGGGAAATATGGTTCCCATCGTTTGAGCATGAGAGCGTGCCAAAGTTCTCGTTTATCTAAGCAAAATTCAATAAAAAATATAACTTTTTGTAAATATTTATTATTTTTAATTTTTTTATATTTATATATAAAAAACTTAATAGACGAAAAAATTTTTTACATAATTTTAAGGTATACAGATTTCAAAGACATGGAACAAAAACCGTAAATCATTCAAATAGTTCCTGAGAAGTTGAGATTTAAAAATATGTCTTTTTCGAAATTAAATTTCTCAGGAACTATTCGAACGATTTTGCATTTTACCATATAAATCTGCATTATTTACAAAATTGCAGACCTCACAATTCAAAATTTTTTTGACCATTCTTAGATAAAAGCAGAAGTTACATTTTTAACATAACAAGTAAGAAACAAAATAAACAAGTTTTAAAAGAATTTACGTTTTATTTCAAATTTTAGTGCTGCGAGGGAATTTTTAGCGTAGAGGGTGGGAAAAAGGCATGTCATTGCCGCGAACTAGAGCCCCTGAATTAGACAGGCCGACTTATCATTTATTGTTGGAGCAAAGAGCTAACATAAGCACAGCGAATAAATATTTTCAAGTGGTAGTTTATTAATTGTAATTCTTGGTTTAATAAGTTCGATTTAGTAGGGTTCAATCCACCACTATTTCTAAACAATGCGTAGGCTTATATAATTCACCACTTTCTAGTACTTATTACTATAACATGCTTTACATTTTTAAAAGCAAGCAAATATTGTCAAGTAATTGCAAAATTTACTTTGTAGTTATTTACCGTTTTTAAATTATTCTGGCGTGTCCGGCGCAGTTGGCATCTCTAAGGCTCCTATACTATCAGAGCTGACCTATCAAGCAATATTGGAGCAAACAAGTTCTCAAGTTAACGTTATTTTAGTATTCGTTATGTTATTACAGAGATGCCAACTGCTGCGGACTCGCCAAAATAATTTAAAAACGGTAAATAACTACAAAGTAAATTCTGCAAATAGTTGACAATATTTGCTTGCTTTTAAAAATGTAAAGCGTGTTATAAGTACTGTAAAGTGGTGAATTATATAAGCCTACGCATTGTTTAGAAATAGTGGTGGATTAAAATCTACTAAATCGAACTTAAGAAACCAAGAATTACAATTAATAAACTACCACTTGAAAATATTTATTCGATGTGCTTATGTAAGCTCTTTGCTCCAACAATAAATGATAAGTCGGCCTGCCTAATTCAGGGGCTCTAGGCATCTCTGTAATAACATAACTTATACTAACATAACGTTAACTTGCGAAGTTGTTTGCTCCAATATTGCTTGATAGGTCAGCTCTGATAGTATAGGAGCCTGACCGAGAACAACTTAATGCTAACAACGTAAACACTAACAACGTAAATGCATACCTGCCAACTTTTACGCATTTGGCGTAAAATTTTATTTTCATATTTAAAGTGGTAGTAAATATATACTATTTTTTCTTTTATAAACTTAATTTTTTAATGATTTTGATCACCACTATTCTTAAAAAAATTAAGCACATATATTAATATGCGTTACTATCATTCCTGTCAGCTTAATTATTTTCAAATACAACGTATTTTTTTTACTTAAAATTGAAATTTTAATTCCATTTTAATACCACTGGGAAAAATGATAATGGAAGGGATTAAAAGTTGGCAGGTCTGTAAATGTCTTTCCCACCAGTACTTAGATTTTAACAAATTAGAACAAGTTGGCATCGCTGCAAAGAGCTCGCCATGCTTGCAACAGGGTTAGTAGATTTTTTATTCCTTTCGGAGGACGTATCCTTCCTTCCCTTTTTATAGAAATTAATTTATACTAAAAAACTGGTAGATTAATTACATATAGTTTTTACTGATAAATATCGAGTCTCCCGGTAAGTTCTTTTAGATTTTCGAAAAGCGGATGTCACAAAATGTCTCCCTAAAGTGATAGAAAACTGCCCATCAAAGCAGTTTCAAGTTTTCCTAATGTTGGAACCACTTCCATTTTGATAATAATCATATTGTACTGTGCACAATGCAAAGCATAGGCCAGCTTGAATAACTTTTAGTGTAACAGAGATGCCAACCTGCTCCGGACAGCAAATATATATTTTAAAGTGGTAGTTTATCAATTGTGATTCTTGGTTTAAGAAATTTAATTTTGTAGACTTTTATCCACCACTATTTCTAAATAATTCTTAGGCTTATATAATTCACCACTTTATAGTACCTATATCATAGAACTTCATTTGCTCCCCAAACTTTAATTTTGGCATGTATGTTTCTTAGTTTAATTTCAGGATGAAAGGGAAAGGGGCCGTAAGGCCTCAGACATGCTATACCTTTTAGAAAGCAAACAAAAATAGTCAAATATTTGCAAAATTTACTTTGTAGTTATTTAACGTTTAATTATTTTGGCATGTCCGGACAACGCCTCCTATAACTAAAAGCCTCCACACGGTTTTTTATAGGTAGTCCGATCAGACCACTGTGAAGGATATTCATTTCATTTATTAACAAAAAATTGGGTACCTGGGCCGCGCAGCAGCTCCTATCCCATACATCATGAATTAAAAACATTATGTGAAAACATTTTGATTTTGCAACATTATGGTATGCAATGAACTGTGAAGGATATCCTCTTACCGAACGAGTAATACAGAATACAGTTAAAAAAAGAAAGTGGTAGCAAATATATGACCAAAAATTTTTTTTATTTATGAATATTATTGGCTTGCCTTATTCACTTGTCAACCACTACAGATTCAATTCTCAAATATATAAGATAAATTTCTCTCAATTACTTTTATAAAAGGTTTTGGGTACATGCGCACAACTGGTTCGCTTTTTAAGCAGTCTGCGTGGACTACTTATGAAAGACCGTGTGGAGGCTTCTTGATGTAGGAGGTGATGGT
>NC_092215.1:34973601-34988691 GCF_043381705.1 Parasteatoda tepidariorum | reverse complement strand
ATCCACTTTCCGAACGAGTCACTTAATATAAAATCTAGTTAAAATAAGAAAGTGGTAGCAAATATATGACTAAAAATTTGTTTTATTTATGAATATTATTGGCTTGCCTTATTCACTTGTCAACCACTACAGATCCAATTCTCAAATATATAAGATGAATTTCTCTCAATTATTTTTATAAAAGGTTTTGGGTACATGCGCACAACTAGTTCGCTTTTTAAGCAGTCTGCGTGGACTACTTATAAAAGACCGTGTGGAGGCTTCTTGATGTAGGAGGTGATGGTCCGGAGCAGTTGGCATCTCTGATGTGAGGATCAGGTCTTCGCAGATGATATTATAATTCACGAAATTAGACACAAAATCGTACTGTCTCTGAATAAACGCACTTTTTTTGTTGTTGACAGATTTAGATTTTTGACCCCCAGAACATATGGGGTTTGCCGCACTCTAGAAAATATGGCCCCAATAGTTCAGTCAGGAAAAAGGTTCAACATTTGAACCCTTTAATGCTAACTTTACTTTTTGCGTATTTTCTCATATCTCGAAAACTTTTTAAGTGAACTGAAAAATTTCTGCTCATCACTTAAAGATGTGTTTGGTCGGAGTGAGCCGGATGTGGAATTCGTATCGACCAGAAATTGCTGGGATTCGAACCCGGTTTGTCTAACTCAGTGTTTCCCAAAGTGTGGTACGCGTACCCCCAGGGGTACGGGAACAGTTTAGCAGGGGTACGCCTTCTTATGCAAAATAACTTACAACAAACGAAAATTGCAAAAATAATTTTTTAAAAACAAAACTAGCCATTGAAATTCACGATTATGTATTTTCCAATGGGCTATTTTTTGCAGAGTTAACAGTTAATATAATTAGTGGTGTCAACAGCCAGTTGTGATTTTGAACTTTTGTGCAATTTTTTATAGTAAAAAATGCATTCATTTTTAGGTGGTACGCAGCGTTACGAAAAATTTGGAAGGGGTACACTAAAGTCATAAGTTTGGGAAACACTGGCCTAACTCATTGGAAGGCGAACGCTATATCCCCTGAGCCATCACGGCTCTGTATTGGTGGTTGATATAGAATAACGGAAACACTCGCGTACTCTGTTGATATAAAAGAAAAAATTTTAGCAGCAAATTCTTTGGAAATTTTTTTATAGTAAAACTTGAAAAATCTTCCGAGACGCTTTTAAAAATGGTGACCTTCTCACCCATGCTGAATATTCATCAACCAAAGCGTAGAAAGTTAAAAGGTTCTTTCCTTTTTCAATTCCACCATAATTAAACAAACATTCTAATATGAAAATTGGAATCCTATCAAAAGATTTCAGAATTGCTAGTATTAACTCTCTCACGCCGACTGTCACAAATACGTGCCAGCATAAAACCGTATCAATCAGGGTTAAAAGATAAAACTTGTAACCAAAGTAGTTATTTAGCAGTTTATTTATGGGCGGGGTTATAATTGTTTGATTTATTTAATTCACCATTACTTTAGTTCAAAATAAAATAATTTAGTTATACTTTGAACTAATATTGATAATATATATATGATTAAGCTAACAATAATTAAAGTAAAAGCAAAGTAAGTCTGTCAAATTAGCAACGCTTACATTTATGCTACCGTTTTTTATTTATTTACATCCTGATTCTGATTTTGTACGAATGCTTTTATGAATCACCCGTAGCCAAGGGGTTAAAGCTAGAAAAAAGTTAGTAACTTCCTCTCTTCATTTTGGTCGATCCAAATTTGGCATGGGTAAAAATATCATTTATAATATCTTCAAGCTTGATCACTCTAATTTTAACAACAATTTTGTCATGAAAATTCGTCCAAGAAGATACTGCGAAAGGAAAGATTGTTGCTGCTTTTGTTGACGTATGCCTGTTTAGGCAGACGGGGTGCGATTGCTTTTTTTCCAGTGGCGCCATCTATGGCCAAGAATTCGACTTCTGCCACTCCAAATGTCACACCCGTTTATAGGGCGGGCCCATTCAAATATCCATTCATTCATCCACAGATTGTAATTTTGACCTGAATCAGAGAACGATCGATCGAACCAGTACCCCCAGAGATTTTGATTTGTTATTGGAACATGGAGGACTTTTGCGACTCGACTGATTTAACTTGCATCAGACACTTTTCTACACGGGGAGTCTTCGGTCGGTGGGGTTCGTACCCACGAACTCTCGGACATGAGCCCAGCACCCTACCGACCAGGTTATCCCGGCCTTAAAGGAATGGTTGTTTACCTAGAGTTAGCATAGAAGCGTTTCCATAACTTTGTTCAATACATATTAAATTAGGGGTATTCACATTATAGTAGGGAACAAATTTTTTTGTTGCATTTATGCAATTACAGTGCGCAGAGTGAAAAACGGTCCACTCTAAATAACTTTTGGTCTAATAATTGGATCTTCTTGTTCTAGAGTTCAATCTTAGTGATTCAACGGGGAGACCTCAAATATGCTAATTAATTAGCTGAGACGAAATTTTAAGTTACAAAATCGGACACAAAAACGTACTTCCTACGAATAAACATAAATTTTTTTTCACCGTAATTGGATTTCTGACTAAGGGGTTAGTCGCAATTCGGGCAATATGGTCCTCATTGTTCATTTCGGGAGAGCGGTCCAAAGTTTAAGCCCCTTATTATTAATTTTATTTTTTACGTATTTAGCCATATCTCGAGAACTTTTTAAGCGAATTTGGCACAGTTCGTATGTCCGAAGACAATTCTATAAAAAATATAACTTTTAATAAATACTTAATATTTTTTATTATTTTATTTCAAAATATTGAGAGAAAAAAAAATTTGAATTGTGAAGCATGCGATTTTTTATGTTATTTTAAGAAATGTAATTTTGCATGGCAAAATACAGAATTTGAACAAAATCGGTCGAATAGTACCCGACAAATTTATTTTTAAATAAGCCGTACTTTGAAAATTCGATTTCTCAAGAACTGTTCGACCGATTTCGCTCAAGTTTTGAATTTCGCTATGTATTATTACATCCTTTAAAATGATTTTAAAGAGTTTTTACCTTACAAGTGAAATTTTTTGTCTATTATTAAAAAAAATAAAAAAAATAAAAATATTTTTTAAAAGTTATTTTTTGTATGGAATTATGTTTGGATAAACGAATTTTATGGTTGTGTGCAACAATATTTTCATTCCCGCAAAAAAATTCTCTGAATATGACGAAATTCGCAAAAAATAAAATTAACATCAAGAGGCCCAAAATTTGGACAGCTCTCCTGACCAAACTATAATGACCATATTTCCCAGATTGCGGCTGCCTCCAATAATTTGAGGGTCTGAAATCTCAATCCATCGAAAAAAAAGGTATGATTATTCAGCGAAAGTTCGTTTTTTCTGTTTGATTTTGTAACTTAAAATAGGGTCTGCGCTAATAAAATAGTATATTTGAGGACACCTCTTCAAACCTCTCAGATTGAATCCCAGAGCGTGAAGTTATTTAGTTCAAAAGTTATTTTGGGTAATCTGTTTTTAATCTTACTCCCGGTACATTATCGTACTTAATTAGAGTGTGGGGATTTAAAATATGAATTTAGTTTTGCTCTGAAAGCTACAATTTTTGTTTTCAAAATGGGACTTATAGTTTAGTTTATGTTTTGTATGAATGTGCAAAACATATGACTTTAACTTATCGCATAATGAACTGAAATGTATTTTTGCCTTCTTTCCACCATGTCCTACGTGTCAAAGAAGTGCGAGGGACATTTTGAAGTTATTTGAGAGGATTTCAATAATTTCTGATTCAGAATAAAAACTTTAACTTGCAGCGAAAAACGGATTGCAGATTTCAAATCAGCGATACGAACGTATCTAAAATCTGTTTAAAAAAAATTTCATGCAACAGAAGGAAATTTTTTTTCTCCATTAGTTGAGAGGTCACAAAGAGATAAAAATTAAATTAAAAAACAGACAGTAAAGCAGGAAAATACGCATTTCGTACACAAATCTTAAAAGTTTCAAAGGAGAGCGTACTTTGGTGCGATGTATTGAAATATGTGAATTATAAATTTATCTCATAGTTTGTGATTTAAAATATGTGAATTATAAGTTTATCTTATAGTTTGTAAAAAATTTATCACATAGATTTGAAATCAGTGATATGAAAGTATCTAAGATCTGTTAAAAAAAAATCTTACACAACAGAAAGAAGAAAAGATTTTCCATAGCGGCATTAGTTTAGAGGTTAAAAAGAGATAAAAATCAAATTAATAAAACTGAGACAGACAGTAAAGCAATAAAATACGCTATTCGTATACTAATCTTAAAAGTTTAAATGGAGAAAGTACTTTGGTGTAATGTAATGAAATATATGAATTATAAATTTATCTCATAGTTTGTGACTTAAAATATGTGAATTATAAGTTTATCACATAGTTTGTGATAAATTTATCACATAGATTTGAAATCAGTGATACGAAAGTATCTAAGATCGGTTAAAAAAAATCTCATGCAGCAGAAGGAAGAAAAACTTTCCCATAGCGGCTTAAGTTTAGAGGTAAAAAAGAGATAAAAAATCAAATTAATAAAACTGAGACAGTAAAACAAAAATACGCATTTCATATACCAATCCTAAAAGTTTTAATGGAGAGAGAACTTAGATATAATGTATCAAAATATGTGAATAATAAATTTATCACGCAATTTATGCTGATTAAACGAGAATAACATATTGTACACAAAATAAAAAAGCAAACACTTGAATAACTTTTGATCTTATTATCAGATTTGAACGTACTAGGACTCACTCTTATTTGATCGAAGGCCTAACCTTAAATATACTAATTAATTAGCGAAATCAATTTTTAAACTACGAAATCAGTCATTGGAACGTAGTTCCTATAAATAAACATAAAATCTTCTAATCTGAATAAACATACCCCCAAAATAGGTAGGGGATGCTAGCCATAATCTGGGAAAATAAGGTCCAAATAGTTTAGGCAGGAAAGTTTTAATTTTTTTATTTTGGGCTTCTCTAAATTAAAACTGACTCTAAATTAAAAGTATAATGTATCATATGATTAATAACTTGAGGTAATTTTTTTAAAATGTATCATTATAAAATGTAAAAAAAATACACATAAAATGATTTTTAAAATGTATTTTAAATAGATTTTGAAAAATGTATCATTTTTTTATAAAACGAAGTACGTCCCAAAAAGTGATATAATATAAACGATGCTTTATTTTAGTAAAATATCGTTTTTATTTTAATAAAAAGTGCTTTATTTTTTTAAATTTTTTTTTTAAATTTCAGATTGAAACCAACATAACAATTCCGTGATTATTTAAAGTGCTTTAACCCTTTTAAGGCCGGCGAAAGTAGACAGAAACGCTCCCCCTGCCATGTAAACAACGAATTCATGACTAAAAAGGACACAAAACTACTACTAAAAAGGACACAATACTAAAACATACTAAAAAGGACACAATACGAGACTACAAAATTCACACCACGTCAGCGTGATCTTGATCTGCTAGAGAGAGAAAGATCCCGAGGACTTGACGGAAGAATCGCATGATCACGTACATGCTATCACGGTTTTGAAGAGGTTAAATATTTAATATTCGAGTGATCACGAAAAAGAGAATCCGAATAAAATTCACGATTAAAAATGCTCTTTATTCTGCATTTCTAGAAATGCAACTTTCAATTAAAAAAATAATAATAAAATAAAAATAAAAATTAAAAAGACAAGCATTGAATGTGTCGTTTCTAAAAATGTTCAAACTTCTTGAAACAAAACAAATTTACTATACAAATAGAAATAAAAATGCTTAACTAAGTTTTCCATTGTTAAAATAAAGTGCCGAATAAGCAAGCTCCTGAAATCGTAATCATTAAAGCAAAGTTAGAATCTATGCAAAGTTATGTTAATTAAAGTCTATTGTTTTGTTAGTTTTTTTTATCGTAAGAATTGTCAGAGAAAAATTTAACTAATGTTTTTATTGTTCAAGGTTGGATGGATTAAGAGAAAGGAAAGATAAGTACTGGGTGTTTTGAATTCAAGGACTTTTCAGCACTTTTTTTAAAATTTGTTTTTTACTTTTCTTTTGATTAAAGCAGTGGTTTTGATTAAAGCAGCATATCTTTGCCTACATATGAAACAATGACCAGAAAGATGAATATAAAATAAGTGTTTTTTCGGTATCAAATTTTCAAAAAAGAAGCATGCTCCTTATTTTTGCAAATTAGGATAGAAAAATCCCCTCTTGTTCGTTTTCTTTTTAATTTTTACTTGTTCTCGGTTTTTTTAATGGAATTTCTTTTTTTCCATTTATTTATTTATTTATTTAAAAAAAAGAGAGATTATGAGATAAATAATATGCAGTACCAACTGCTGTGCTGGAGGGTTTCTGCTACCTGGCTACCATAATATATTTATGATTAAAAAATTTGAAAAATCTGAAGTAAAGATGGAAAAGAATAATAATCAGATAAAATGTAAATAGTTCTAATGCCTTATAACTAAAATCGTTCATATATCGTGCATTTTTTCTTAGCACGGTCTCTGCTGTCCGAGTTCAGGTGGTTATTCTATAACTATCATTGAAGAGTGGTAATCTATTAAGATAAAATCAAAGTTAAATTTTCCTTTTTTAGCAATCATTTTAGTTTTTAAATTTCATTGTAAATTTATTTTAGTAAACAATATCTTATTGTCATGAGCATATTTTCTGCAAAATTAGTTGAATTATAATATGCATGATAATCTGTTTGAATCGATTTATTTTGTTGACATAAAAACTGTAATGAAGAATATATAGTTGAATATGCATGATGATCTGTTTTACTTGATCTGTTTTATTGACGCAAAAAACTGTAGTGAAGAATATATAGTTGAATATGCATGATGATCTGCCTTACTTGATCTGTTTTATTAACACAGAAAACTGTAGTGAAGAATATATAATTGAATATGCATGATGATCTGCTTTACTTGATCTGTTTTATAGACACAAAAAACTGTAGTGAAGAATATATAGTTGAATATGCATAATGATATGCTTTACTTGATCAGTTCTATTGACACAAAAAACTGTAGTGAAGAATATATAGTTGAATATGCATAATGATCTGTTTAACTTGATTTGTTTTATTGGCCTAAAAAACTGTAGTGAAGAATTTCGGCAAGCGATATCATGTGATACAAAAATGTGGAAGGGTCTAGGAGTGCGAAGAACTTTTTACCGAATGATAAAGATTGGTAATTTGGTTATTTATTTCTGGAAATTTATCTTGAAGAAACAAGACATCAGCGTAGCCACATTAAAGAAGAAGAAAAATTAAAAACTATAAAAAAGATCAAGGAAACAAATTGTTTTATCTCATTGCAATCGATCAAAAATATTTGTAAATTAAGTGTCTGTGTTACAACTGATGAAGGAATTCTTAAAATTGACGTGAAATTAAAGTCGATAAAATTTACAGTAACCTGACAGTGTCTTGTTTTATTTTTATGAATGTTGAATTCCTTGTAAGCGACATTAGTTCCTCATCACCTCTCCATAGAGCATGGAAATGCATTTTACACTGATTTGCCCCCTTCGGCCATTGTGGCCATTCTTGTTTTGTTTTTATGTTTTTTTCTCTTAGCTACTGTGGCTTTCCTAGTTTTGTTTTTCACCTTTATTTTCCCATTTTTTTCATTGGCAGCTTTGCGTTTCATATTTTAAATCACTTTTGTGTCAAAGGCTTATCAGATACTTCACTTTGTTGTCTCTTTCAAAAAGTTGCCAAAGTTAACCGAAAATCTGCACATTTTAGTTTGTAGTTCTCTACCGTTTTTTAAAATATTTTGTCAGATCCGGAGCAGTTGGCATCTCTTCATATTGTAATTTTTCATACATAGACCATTTTTGTGCTTGAGACAACATGGGTTAAAAATTCTAAATATTATTAAACGTGGGTTAAAAATTTTCATGGAATTAGATGAGGTAGCTTCAGGAATGCAGGGTTTTCACAGATTTAACACTAGGTTTACGGACATTTCTTATATACCTATCTCTACGAACACGCGTCAATTTGACGCATGAACGAATACATATAGCAGCACTTACAGAGATGCCAACTTTTTCCGGAAAGCAAATATATTTTTTAAAGTGGTACTTTATCAATTGTGATTCTTGGTTTAATAAATTCAATTTAGTAGATTTTTATCCACCACTGTTTCTAAATAGTTCGTAGGCCTATATAATTCACCACTTTATCTTTGCAAAATTTACTTAGTGGTTATTTACCGTTTTTTTAATTATTTTGGCGTGTCCGATGCAGTTGGCATCTCTGCACTTAGAAACGAATGTAATTATATACTATAAAAAAAAATTAAATTATGAGATATATATTTATGAAATATTCTAGTATTTAATTTTTCAATACTCGTACTAAGCAACTGAAACCTTCAAAATCTGACATCAATTGACATTCTGCTTTTGTTCTTTCTATTATTGCTTATCGGCAACAGTTGTTTATCGCTTGTTTCACTTGAGATGACGATATTCGATAACGGATCGCAGTATTGTCGGTACATTCCTATTTAGTATTGATGTGATGTTTGCTTGATTACTCAAAATTTTGTCGAAATTACGACCGCGTCAAATTGACGCATATCCGTGGATATAGGTATACCACAAAGAGAATTTCAATATTTCAACGCTTTTGAGGAAAATAGACTTCAATATATATTTACCTCGATCAATGGGTAAAAGTCATTACAAGAGATAAAATAAAAATGCAAACGGGTTTTGTAATTTTCCTTATAAAATTCGAAATGCGTCAAAATGATGCGTCCCGTAAACCTAGTGTTAAGCAAAAATTAATGGTGGCAAGTATTTATTTTTTTACGACATCACTGTAACACTTTAAAGGTCTTGTAGCGCAGAGTTTTATTATATTTTCTTTATAAAACAACATAACATTCATATAGTTCGAATACTATATTTTCTTTGTAAAACAGCAAACAGTTGTGTCCAAAAACATCGTATTGTTTGTAAAACATTGTGTCCAAAAATAAAATAATCGAAATTTGTTACTTTTTCACATTTTTCAAAGCCAGCGAGAACTCTGGTTACTTTTTAATTTAAAAGTGTGAACACACTTAACGCAAAGCATGAATTTAAATAAAGGAACGCCTATTTCTGAAAATAAACCAAACTAACTAAAATGTAAATGTTTCTAAAATTATTTTGTTTTTCATTGGATTATAGTTGTTCAAACACTACAACGTATAATAATACTATAAGTGATACATAGTTACGTCTTCTTAAAAACATTCGGTGTTCTTTACATTTAATCATAATACTATTTTTTATATCTAACTTCAGCGTTAAAAACAATGGTACTACATTATTGAAATTCTGAAGTTCGATGTCATTAGAATAACTTCGCATGTCTGGTGTCATTTATCTTCTGAATGATTAAAGAACAAGAAGTTATGCTATTGGCTACAAGCGATTGGAAGATAAAACAAGCATTTTGAAGCTGAATTTTCTATTCCATAGCCAAACTTTAGCAGAGCTCTAAATACATCATTAAATTTAGCTTTTCGAATATTCTAATTTAAAGCAATTTAAGTTGCGTGCTGACTGCGCTACAATATCCAGTTCTAAATTGTGAATATTTCTGTAAAAAGAATCGTTTATATATGTATTTGTCTGGTAATAAACACACAAATAGTTGTATTGATTAGTAAAACGCTGTCTGCCAGCGTAATTCTTGTAAAAGAAATGAAGTAGACAATAATAAATAAGTCATACATTTCTGTTGTCTATTATGAATAATTTAAAAATTTTTACGAATATAGAAATACTTTTATTTCATTTTTTTTTTTTTTTTTTTTTTTTTTTTTTTTTTTTTTTTTTTTTTTTTNTTTTTTTTTTTTTGTATTTGTTCATTAATAAACATACAAATTGATCGAAGTTGTATCTATTAATGAAATGCTATCTGACAACACGTTCTTGAAAAATAAATGAAGCAAGTATTAATAAAATGCGTTTTATTGTTGCTTACTTCGCTTTTTGTTAAAATTATCTAGAATAACAGGGATGCAATTTTTAGAAAATTTCAACAAATTAATAATTTTTATATGAATATCGAATTATGATAATAATTTTCTTAATTAATAAATTGCTCAAAATTCTATGAATTTTGTTGTATAATTCCTATAATGTGTCAAACAATCCAAAAATGCCTAACCGTTTGCACTCCACAGTTGGTAAAAAAAGGTTGAACTCCAGGGATGCCAACTGCTTCGCTTTCTGGAATAGTTTTAACAAAGTGGTAGCAAATTATATAGTAAAATTCGTGAAAGAATGATGGTTGCGCCTACTTTTTGATAGAGTAACCAGTAGATGGATGCTTTAACGTTGCATTTTATATAATACTTATAATTTTTGATATTTAGTGGTGAAAAAATTACTTAAAATGAAAAATACAAAACTGAAGGTAACTTAAATTTTGCCACCACTAGAAAATACTATTTTACAAAGTGGAGCAATTTGGCATCCCTGATACTCAATTAATGACACTACTCGAAAGTGACACATTTGAAGTGTTTAGTGAAAGAAGGAGGTAAGTGACATTTTCAGGGGTATTTATTAATCAGGGGGAAAATGAGATAAAGTGATCGCATCAATATGGGTATCTTTATTGTAACAGATTTTTTTTTAATTTCAGTTTAATTTTAACATAACAAATCCACATTAGTTTTGAGTATGCTTACATGATTTTTATTTTAAATCAGATGGTTGTAAGCAAAATATGACACATAATTATTATTAGCCTCACATTTAATAAATCTAAAAAAAAATAGTTCAGTCACCACTTTTTTTCTTCTTACCCTACTTAAAACCACTCTAAAAATGTAACTTACCTAGTTCTTCCACTAAGCTCTTCGTTTATCAAAGTCACTAAATAAAATGGTTGCTGACCATTAAGAATCTAATGCTTTAACAATTACAGAAGCACATGTTTTGTAAGTGGGAGAAGGCATCACACCTCCTACATCAGAAAGCCTTTGAACTTGAACTGGAGTCGAATACACCTCACACTTTCATCTAAGGTGATGCCCGTAGGCGCCTGGAATAATGTCTTTGTAAAAAGAGAAATACCACAAGTAAATTGTGGTCGTCTTGGGTGGGTGTAGACTTGAAGGTGCTTCTATGACATATCTGCTGGTAGGGATTTGAGAAGGTTCAGGAGTTCCTGATCCTTTAGTAGCTGCTGTAGTTCTTTGAAGATGTACAGGAATCTGGCGGCTTTATCCGAGGTGTTCTTGGGCTGGGCTGGACTTCTAGGTTGTCTTTTGGGTCTTGCACCGCAGCCGGAAAAACAGGCTGGGTGATCACCATCACCCAGCCTGCAAAGTGCATAGTTGATGCACTTTGCCGGCTCGCATATCTGTTTTGTACATAGGTACGTGAAGTGTGCTTTGGCACATTTCATGCATGCCGGTTCAGCGTTGCAAGACTTCTGCGTGTGACCGTATTTCTGGAAACGGTAGCATTGAATCTCGTGGCGGCCGCCACGAAATCTTTCGATCCTCACAGAAGTGTTCAGGAGTAGTTCAACATTGTAGATCTCACGATTCTTTGTACTATCTGTAAGGATGACTATGAAGAGGGGGAGGAGCTTGTACTCTTGGCCACGCCTCTTCTTCATCTGCTCAGTTCTGATTGGACGTAGTCCAATATGCTGTAGGTCTTTTTCGATGACTGGAATTTCAGCGTCAGGTTTGAGTCCTCTGATGAGAATTTTGAGCTTTCTACTGGTTTGTAGATCCTCTATCTGTTTGGAAATAGCAGGGGAAGCTCCATCTGTAGATGTTGTTTCAGTTGTAGCTTCTTTCTGAGTAGTGGAAGTGGAAATTTTGTCCGTCCTTTCTTGAGCATGGGGGGAGATCCTTTTCTTTTTCTTCTTTCGTTTCTTGTTCGGAGGCTCTCTCGAGTCGGACTCTTCCGCTTTCCGTAGTGTCTTTTCAGTCTCTGGCTCATGTGTTGTCTCCATGCTGACTGAGTCTGAAGTATCATCAGCTTTCACAGGATCGGAGGGCAGTGCTGTATCTGGGGTCTCTGCAGGCATAATGGCGTCTTTTGTCGTTGCTGGTTCGGAAGTCATTACTGTTTCTATAGCATCGTCCTCAGGGAACAGCTCTCTCCTTCTTTCCTGGTAGGCTTGGAGTAGCATCACACTTTCTAAGTTTCCTTTTTCGACCATCCTCTTATGATGGGCGATAGTGTCATCAATTGTATCCTTCTTATCAAACTGTTTAGCTTGATTTCTGCCGTATTCTAGTCGTTCCTCATCTGTTTTCAGGTCCCATAAACGTACAATCTTACGTTGCTCGGGCCTTTCGGGGAGTCGCTTACCGCCTCGTCCGTATCTATGATAGGTAGCCATGGTAATGCTGAGCTTGGTTATAAACAACCTTACTCGGCGAAGTCCAATGTGCGAGTGTGAAAATGGTGAAATGACCCGGCGTGAATTTGTTAAGACAGATTTATCATGGATATTTGCGATTTAAATCTGTATAGGTCGACAAGTTAATAAAACAAAACAATAATATTCATAAATTAAAGAAATTTTTAGGCATATATTTGCCATCACTTTCTCGTTTGATCTTTCGTTAACGGGGCTACCTTCGTAATGGTCTGATCGGACTACCCATAAGAAACCGCGTGGAGGCTTTCAGAAATAGGGGACGTTGATATGGCGGAAAGTGCCATCAACCGACTCACCAGCATTGTAGACATGTACTATAAAGTCATATATACTAACAGAGATGCCAACTGCTCCATGCGACGAATTCATGTATACAACTGCGAACTAAAATTTACAAATAGTTTACTAATTTTGCTTACTTTTTATACGGTGTGACATGACTTAATTGTAACAAACGGTCGAATTATTTAAGCCTTCAATTTTTTTAGAAATAGTGGTAGATAAAAGCCAAATAAATTAAATTTATTTATCAAGAATCACACATTAATAAACTACCACTCGAAAATATTTATTTGCTGTCCGGAGCAAGTTGGCATCTCTGCGCAACTGCTGAGCTTTCTGGAAAAGTTTTAATAAAGTGGTAGCGACTTAAATAGTACAACTTGTAAAATAAGCATAGTTACGAATACTTTTAAAAACAGTAACCAAATAATTAATGCTTTTAGATTACATGTAATATGATTCTTGTAATTTTTGATTTTTAGTGGTGGAGAAATTAATTAAAATTAAAAATATTAAACTAAAAATATCTTAAATTTCGTTACTTTTAGTTTAGTATTTCTTATTTTAAGCAATTTTCACACAACTAAATATCAAAAATTATAAGTATAATCTAAAATGCAACGTTAAAGCATCCATCTACTATATCAGTCACCCCAGAGACTCTGTAATACAAACTGCTTATATTTTCTAATTTTACTGTAATTTCACGATGAATGGGATATGGGTCTTCTGCGCGGCCCAGGTGCCCATCAGCTTTTGTTAAATAAAGTAAAAGTAAGCATCCATCTACTGGTTACTCTATTAGAAAGTAGGCGTAACTGTCCTTCTTCAATGAATTTTACTATATAATTTGCTACCATTTTATTAAAACTATTCCAGAAGGCGGAGCAGTTGGCATCCCTGCGAAAGTACTATAAAGAGGTGAATTGTATAAGTCTACGAATTATTTAAAAATAGTGGTGGATAAAAATCTACTAAATTGAATTTATTAATCCAAGAATCACAATTAATTAACTACCACTTTAAAATATATATTTGCTGTCCGGAGGAAGTTGGCATCTCTGTATATTTTTTTCCTGAATAAATAAGTGTTATAACTTAAAATTCTATGTAAATGATAAATATCTATAGAACAATTTTTTTTCTTAGCTTTCACATTGTTATTTTCAATACTCGATTATATTCAAGTGTGAAAAATTGTAGCTGCATTCATCGCGGAATATTTTTGGCAGACATTTGAGAGTTCCGCCTCTCGAAAATCGGCACGAACTTACCGGAAGATCCAATATTTTTCAGTAAATATATATATACAGTAAAACCTGTTTTTGTGCCGTGGATAGGGACCGCATAAAAGAAATCGTACAAAAAAATACTCGAACATTTCATAAAAACTTACATATAATAAACAACTTTGTACGATATACTACCTGAAAAAATTTTTATGCGGTGGATAGGGACCGCATAAAAAAAGTCGAAAATACATCAATGATTTATAAAATAGATGAGAGAATGCTTTCAATTAAATTAAATAATTAAATTAGATCTAAAGAAATTGTAAAATTATTTAATTCTTCATTGTACATAAACATGGAGAAGTTTTTAAATTATACATTAAATAGTTTGCTGCTACTTGTCGTAATCCAAAACGCGCATCTTCTTGTGATGAATTGGCTGAAAATCGCTTTCGTCGCTTGAAGATAGGATATGAATTGATTTGTTTTTTGGTACCATAAAGTCAGTGATCAGTTTTTGTAACGGCGGTAGACTGGTCAAGGAGACCACGTAATTAGAGTTCGTCCACAACATGTGTATGTACATTGATAGAAAACATTAAATCGGTGCTAGCGCCGCTAAGGTTCATATACCGCATAAAAATAATTCGTACAAAAGAAATCGCACAAAAATAAAATCGCACAAAACCAAAATCGCATAAAAAAGGACCGAACAAAAACAGGTTTTACTATATGTACAGAGATGCCAACTTGCTCCGGACAGCAAATATATATTTCAAAGTGGTAGTTTATCAATTCTGATTTTTGGTTTAATAAATTCAATTGAGTAGATTTTTATCTACCACTATTTGTAAATATGTCGTAGGCTTATATAATTCACCACTATCTTATATTATGTCATGCTATACCTCAGAGTTGGCCGTTGATTACAGTAATCGATTACAACTGTAATTGATTACAGATAATTACAGCTATGTAATCAATTACAGGGTTCCCACGGTCCTTGAGAATTTTAAAAAGTGGTAATAAAAATAAAAGAAATTTTGACATTTTTATTTCTGTGTAGCCACCACTAAAAGATGTTTTCTAAAAAATATATATAT
>NC_092215.1:34968674-34973397 GCF_043381705.1 Parasteatoda tepidariorum | reverse complement strand
TTTTTTTTTTTTTTTTTGTATTTGTTCATTAATAAACATACAAATTGATCGAAGTTGTATCTATTAATGAAATGCTATCTGACAACACGTTCTTGAAAAATAAATGAAGCAAGTATTAATAAAATGCGTTTTATTGTTGCTTACTTCGCTTTTTGTTAAAATTATCTAGAATAACAGGGATGCAATTTTTAGAAAATTTCAACAAATTAATAATTTTTATATGAATATCGAATTATGATAATAATTTTCTTAATTAATAAATTGCTCAAAATTCTATGAATTTTGTTGTATAATTCCTATAATGTGTCAAACAATCCAAAAATGCCTAACCGTTTGCACTCCACAGTTGGTAAAAAAAGGTTGAACTCCAGGGATGCCAACTGCTTCGCTTTCTGGAATAGTTTTAACAAAGTGGTAGCAAATTATATAGTAAAATTCGTGAAAGAATGATGGTTGCGCCTACTTTTTGATAGAGTAACCAGTAGATGGATGCTTTAACGTTGCATTTTATATAATACTTATAATTTTTGATATTTAGTGGTGAAAAAATTACTTAAAATGAAAAATACAAAACTGAAGGTAACTTAAATTTTGCCACCACTAGAAAATACTATTTTACAAAGTGGAGCAATTTGGCATCCCTGATACTCAATTAATGACACTACTCGAAAGTGACACATTTGAAGTGTTTAGTGAAAGAAGGAGGTAAGTGACATTTTCAGGGGTATTTATTAATCAGGGGGAAAATGAGATAAAGTGATCGCATCAATATGGGTATCTTTATTGTAACAGATTTTTTTTTAATTTCAGTTTAATTTTAACATAACAAATCCACATTAGTTTTGAGTATGCTTACATGATTTTTATTTTAAATCAGATGGTTGTAAGCAAAATATGACACATAATTATTATTAGCCTCACATTTAATAAATCTAAAAAAAAATAGTTCAGTCACCACTTTTTTTCTTCTTACCCTACTTAAAACCACTCTAAAAATGTAACTTACCTAGTTCTTCCACTAAGCTCTTCGTTTATCAAAGTCACTAAATAAAATGGTTGCTGACCATTAAGAATCTAATGCTTTAACAATTACAGTAGCACATGTTTTGCAAGTGGGAGAAGGCATCACATCTCCTACATCAGAAAGCCTCCACGCAGTTTTCTATAAGTAGTCTGCGCAGACTTTTTAAAAAGTGAACCAATTGTGCTCATGAACACAGTTTCTATTTTGGAAGTAATTAAGAGAGATTTATCATACATATTTGCGAATTAAATCTGTAGAGGTTGACAAGTAAATAAAACAAAACAATAATATTCATAAATTAAAGAAATTTTTAGACATATATTAGCCATCACTCTCTTATTTTTATTAGATCTTCTATTAAATGGATGGGGTTACCTTCGCATGGCAGCTCATTTTTGTAGTGACGTAATTTTAACTAAAATTCAAAATACTTAATTTCCTTTTATTCCAATTACCAGAAAGAACCACCTTAAAGACCACAATACAAGACGAATGGGAAAAAGGCCGCTAACGGCCCCAGGCGCCCAGATATATTTCGATGATGGTTATCTTCGTAATGGTCTGATCGGACTACCTATAAGAAACCGTGTGGAGGCTTTCAGTAATAGGGGACGCTGATATGGCGGAACGTGCCATCAACCGACTCATCTGCCCTGTACACATGTACTATGAAGTCATATATACTAACAGAGATGCCAACTGCTGACCTCCTACATCAAGAAGCCTCCACACGGTCTTTAATAAGTAGTCCTCGCAGACTGTTTCATAAGTGAACCAGTTGTGCGCATGAACCCAAAACCTTTTATAAAAGTAATAGAGAGAAATTTATCTTATATATTTGAGAATTGAATCTGTAGTGGTTGACAAGTGAATAAGGCAAGCCAATAATATTCATAAATAAAATAAATTTTTAATCATATATTTGCTACCACTTTCATATTTTAACTATATTCTGTATTAAATGAATTGTTCGGTAAGTGGATATCCTTCATAGTGGTCTGATCGGACTACCTATAAAAAACCGTGTGGTGGCTTTCACTATAGGAGGCGTTGTCCGGACGCAATATAATAATTTAAAAAACAGTATACAACTTCAAACTGAAATTTACAAATAGTTTACTGATTTTGCTTACGTTATATGCAGTGTGACATGACTTAATAGTATTGATTTGATTTTATTGAGATTACATACATTTGCTGACTTGTGTGCTCAATATAGGCTTATAAGTCATTGTCAAGTAGAAAATACAGATAGAACAATTCAGAGAAAGACATCACAAAGAATACATCCAGGGTTACGGCGGGATTCGAACCCGCTACCTCCACGCTTAACAGAGCGTTTGGACCGGCGATACCGCTCGGACAGGGAGGCCCCTGACTTAATAGTAACAAAGTGTCGAATTATATAAGCCTTCGAATTTTTTAGAAATAGTGGTAGATAAAAACCTAATAAATTAAATTTATTTATCAAGGATCACACATTTATAAACTACGACTCGAAAATATTTATTTGCTGTCCGGAGCAAGTTGGCATCTATGCGCAACTGCTGAGCTTTCTGAAAATTTTTTAATAAAGTGGTAGTGAATTAAATAGTACAACTTGTAAAATAAGCATAGTTATGCCTACTTTTAAAAACAGTAACCAAACAATGCTTTTAGATTACATGTAATATGATTCTTGTTTTGATATTTAGTGGTGGAAAAGGTAATTAAATTTAAAAATACTAAACTAAAAATATCTTAAATTTCGTTACTTTTAGTTTAGTATTTTTTATTTTAAGTAATTTTCACGCCACTAAATATCAGAAATTATAAGTACAATCTAAAATGCAACGTTAAAGCATCCGTCTACTGTTTACTTTATTAGAAAGTAGGCGTAACTATCCTTCTTTAATGAATTTTACTATATAATTTCATACCTGCCAACTCTTCCGAATTTTCCAGAAGATTTTGTTTTCATATTTAAAGTGGTAGTAAATATATACTATTTTTTTCTTTTATAAACTTAATTTTTAAATGATTTTGATCACCACTACTCTTACAAAAATTAAGCACATATATTAATATGCGTTACTATCGTGGTTGTCAACTTAAGTTTGCTCATGTACAACGCATTTGTTTGCTTAAAATGGAAGTTTTAATTCCATTTTAATACCACTGGGAAAAATGATAATGGAAGGGATTAAAAGTTGGCAAGTATGTAATTTGCTATCATTTTATTAAAACTATTGCAGAAGGCGGAGCAGTTGGCATCCCTGCGAATGTACTATAAAGAGCAGAGATGCCAACTTGCTCCGGACAGCGAATATAGTTTTTAAAGGGGTAGTTTATCAATTGTGATTCTTGGTTTAATAAATTCAATTTAGAAGATTTTGATACACTACTATTTCTAAATAATTCGTAGATTTATATTATTCACCACTTTATAGTGCTTACGTCATGCTATACCTTTTAAAATGCAAGCAAAAATAGTCAAATATTTGCAAAAGTTACTTTGTAGTTATTTACCGTTCTTTTAATTATTTTGGCGTGTCCGGAGCAGTTAGCAGCTCTAAAAGAGGTGAAATATATAAGTCTTAGAATTATTTAAAAATAGTGGTGGATAAAATTCTACTAAATTGAATTTATTAATCCAAGAATCACAATTAATTAACTACCAGTTTAAAATATATATTTGCTGTCCGGAACAAGTTAGCATCGCTGTATATTTTATTCCTGAATAAATAAGTGTTATAGCTTACAAGCCTATGTAATGGCCTATGTAATGTTTATAGCCTATGTAAATGATAAATATCTATAGAACGATTTTATTTTTCTTAGCTTTCACATAATTTTCAATTCTTGATTATATTCAAGTGTGAAAAATTATAGCTGCATTCACATACCTGCCAACTCTTCCGGATTTTCCGGAAGATTTTATTTTCATATTTAAAGTGGTAGCAATACTCATGTCATTCCAATTAACTTTTTGAATTATAATGATAATTATAAATCAGTTTGACCACCACTACATATAAATAATTACAATAAATATAATCCTTGCGAATAATCCTTGCTTAAGCGAATTTCAACGGGATCAAAATATAAGTATATTTTTAAGTCGGATTGTTTTTCGTTTATTGTTTTACAACCACTCTGAAAATCCATTCTCGGAAAGAGTGAAAGTTGGCAGGTATGCATTCATCGCGGAATATTTTTGGCAGACATTTGCAGGGATGCCAACTTGCTCCGCTTTGTAAAAATAGTATTTTCTAGTGGTGGCGAAATTTAAGTTTCTTTCAGTTTCCTATTTTACATTTTAAGTAATTTTTTCACCACTAAATATCAAAAATTATAAGTATCATATAAAATGCATCGTTAAAGCATTCATCTACTGGTTATTCCATTAGAGAGTAGGCGTAACCATCATTCTTTAACGAATTTTACTATATAATTTGCTACCACTTTGTTAAAACTTTTCCAGAAAGCGGAGCAGTTGGCATCCCTGCATGCTGAATTGGTGGAAAACGTAGTCACCACAGATCGGTCAAAAGTCGATTAATCGACGACCGGTCGGTAAGCGCTGGGGAGCAAACGCTGAATAATCTACGGCCGGTCGGTATACGATGAGAACAAAACGTCGATTAATCGACGACCGGTCGGTAAGCGCTGAGAACAAAACGTCGATTAATCGACGGCCGGTCGGTAAAGTGTTAAAAA
>NC_092215.1:34955572-34968239 GCF_043381705.1 Parasteatoda tepidariorum | reverse complement strand
ATTATAACAATTACAAATCAAAATTATAAAATTATGAATATATATATATATATAAAATTAATTAATCTACCAGTTTTATACTTTAATTTAATTTCATAAAGAGGATCTAAAGTGCAGTATCAAATGTTTAAAAACGTAGTCATTCAAAATAGTAGCGTTGGCGTGCTCTTTGCAGTGATGCCAACTTGCTCCGCTTTTTTAAAAGGAAATTTAAGTGTTAACGTTGTTTAAGTTATTTTTAATTCAAAATTTTCATCGCGAAAACGACGCACTCTCGCGCTGGGAGTTTTCCCTGAAACACTTAAATTGAAATCAAACCTAAATTCGTTTAAAGCTTGTTTATTTTTTTTTCAAAAAGGACAATCAATAACGGCATATTCACTAATACAACAATAGATCTGTTGTTCGAGCAAAGCCTCCACGCTGTTTTTTATAAGCAGTCTGCGCAGACTATTTAAAAAGTGAACCAGTTGAGCACATGAACCCAAATTCTAATTTTAAAAGAAATTGAGAGAAATTTATCATATATATTAGAGAATTGAATCAGTAGTGGTTGACAAATAAATAAGACAAACCCATCATATTTATAAATTAAACAAATTTTTAGACATACATTTGCTACCACTTTCTAATTTTTAATAGATTTTCTATTAGATAGCTCTTTTGTAAACTGATTTACTTCCACAGTGGTCTGATTGGACTTCCTATTAAAAAAGCGTGTAGAGGCTTTCAGTTATAACAGACGTTGGCGCAGACAATATTCTTGGAAGATGAGTTTTGGGGAAAAAACCTGCATCCATTCTTACGTGCCCAGCGTCCCGAAATTGGGACATTCCAACTTTTTTTAAATAAATAAATATTTTTCACATTTTCTTAATTTAATTAAAAAATTTTAGTTTACTTTTTTTATACATTTCTTACGTTTATTTGACATCATTTACGGTAATCAAGCAGTATATTAAGTAGGGAAAAAAAAGAAACAGACAATAACGGACAAATAATATATAAGAATATACATAGCTAAAAACTCTGAAATTATTGATTCCATAGCTGTCAATTATTCCGGATTTTCCGAAAGATTTTATTTTTAAAGTGACCCTAAACATTTTGCATTTTTTATTTTATTCTTTGATTTATAAATATACTTAAAAATGATTTTAACTGCGTTACAAGTTTATTATTTTACCATGTTAATATATTTATCGCACCTTTAATCTGTGGTACAATATAAGAATATATTTGTAAAATTGATTTTTCAATTTATATTTTACTACCACTTCGGAAAATCATTTACGGAAACAGTAAAAGTTGGCAGATGTGAGGATTTTACGATATTTGAAGTTGTTGTGCTACAAAAATTAAACAATGATTGCTTCATTCAACGATAACCACAAATCTTTTGGCTTTTAGTTGAAAGGGTTAAAAAAGGCATATTTAACACGTTCACGCCGGGGTGACCTACCGGTGGGTCACGCTAGATTGTCTCATCTTGGCAGCGCACCGGAGTGAAAACTGGTAACAATAAATTTCATTTTTTAGTTTTTTTCCGGGAATAATAAAAATCCATAACTGCCAATTGTTTTCAACGGATGCAATTTTTATATTGAATTGCATCTTCGCCGTGAAAAATTTCCTTACAGTGAATTGTTATTGTTGAGAATAGATTAACTCCTCCCGAATATTATCTATTGAAATAGTTCTTCTACCAGTGTTTTCCCGTACCAGTATTTACACTTTTCCCGGCGTGAATGTGTTAAAAATATTCATCCAAATTATATCATGTTTTTTTCAAAATCAAGAAAACCATTTGAAATTTTCAAGTAACATGCTTCGAATTTGCGAAATAGTAAAAATTTTTTTTTACATCGAATTCCATGCATTTAAAAAAATAGGTCGTACTAATTTAATTGTTTAGCGCATGGTACAGAGCTCAAATGCGTGGTATGGAGTAATTCGAAGCATCTGGCACAAAAAATTTTAAAACGAAATGTTAAAATTTCAAATTTGCATGTTGTGTTGTGCTTTTTATTCATGTACTGTATATATATTTGTTCATGGATAAAATAATATGTTTCGCTCTTTCAGAATTGACTTTTGTAATCTTTTATTTGAATTCTATAATTTCTGAATAATTTATTTTTAATAAAATATTTTGTTAGCTCATAGTTTCGCCGTTTTTCTCATTTTTCTCTGTGTTGAATCTATTTACTAATATTATTATGTAATTAAGTTATCTTAGATTTGTTCACTTAAATTTAATAAATACTAAACTTCAACCTTTATGGGTTAGCGAACCAAATTAGTAATAATAGTTATATAGATAGCAATTAATATTTTCTGACGTGTACCATAACATAAATTATGTAATTGTGAAGTCGATTTTTTTATTCAAGTTTGTCGAACATGTTAAATTTTAAAATGATAAATGAATACCTATGAATACCACTAAATGAATACCTACCTGGTTCTGTTGAATCATTAACCCTTTCGCGCCGACTGTCACAAATACGTGCCAGCATAAAACCGTATCAACCAGGGAAAAAAGATAAAACTGGTAATCAAAGTAATTCATTAGCAGTATATTTGTGGGCGGGGTTATAATTGTTTAATTAATTTAACACGTTCACGCCGGGAAAAGTGAAAATACTGGTACGGGAAAAGAGAAAATACTGGTAGAAGAAGTATTTCAACATTAGATAATATTCGGAAAGAGTTAATCTATTCTCAACAATAACAATTCACTGTAAGGAAATTTATCACGGCGAAAAAGCAATTGAATATAAAAATTGCATCCGTTAAAAACAATTGGTAGTTATGGATTTTTATTATTCCCGGAAAAAACTATAAAATGAAATTTATTGTTACCAGTTTTTACTCCGATGCGCTGTCAAGATGAGACAATCTAGCGTGGCCCACAGGTGGGTCACCCCGGCGTGAACGTATTAATTCACCATTACTTAGTTCAAAATAAAATTATTTAGTTATACTTTGACATTGATTATATATATATATATGATTAAACTAACAATAATTAAAGTCAAAGCAAAGTAGGTCTGTCAAATTAGCAACGCCTACATTTAAGCTACCGTTTTTTATTTATTTACATCCTGATTCTGATTTTGTACGAATCACCCGTCCCCAAGGGGTTAAGTTTTCATTGCTTGTGTGAACCTACTAAGAAGTGAATGAGAAGTACTACTAGCCTTAGAAAAATTTAATAGTGGAAACGAAAAGAGGACCAAACTGTGATCCTTTCATCCATTTGTGACCACCACTATAGGCAATTTTGTAAAGATATTATATCTGTATCAAAGATCTGCCTTACTTGATCGATAAAAGTTAAAGTGGTACCATTAAAGAAGAAAATGTTTGCTAGCATTAACGTGAAAATACTACCACTATTAAATTTTTTCAAAACCCAGAGAAAATCCTAGTGGATGTTATTAGATAACTTACCATTTCGGAAACGTCAACATTTCGTACGTTCATGATTACAATAGTTAATTTCACTTCTGCAGGACCATCTGAAAAATAAATAAATGACTATAAATTGGTAGACTATGCTTTACTGAATCAAGCTATTTACTTTCGTTAAATTATCTTGCACTTTTTTTTGGATTATCTTTGAATGTCAATTATTATACCACAGCTGCGGTGGCGCAGGAGCGATGGGTGGGCAGAGGAATTTCTCACCCGGCTCGCACCGACCACAATGCTGACATAAAATATCCTCAGTTGTAGATGTATCATGGGTTAGAGTCACTTTGCTGTCAAGTAAAAAATTTTCTTTGTTTTCCACTTCATGAAGCGCAAATACAGGTTTTTATTCCATGAAAAAGTCCCCCACGAAGACAAATTTCTCATAATACTTGATTCAGGAGTTCAATTGTCTTCTATATAGGATTAAAAATTACAATGCTACGGAGTTGAACTTTTGTAATCGTAAACTCTGAACTGAACCAACTGTTCAACGATGGTTATAAAATAGAATTATTATACTAAAACCATTTATGTCTAGAGTCCTTTTAACATTTAACTGCCCAGTTTGTCTAATTTTGCAAACCACTGAAAGTGTAATGCTATTTGCTTCTAAACTTCCACTGTTATTTAGCAACCACTATTTACCAAACATAATAGAGCGGAATTATATGTCTTTACCAAGAAATCCCCAACTATGACTCCAGTTTAAAAGATATTAAAAAAAAGTGGTAACATAAGTGTTTCATAATTGGTGTGTACTTTTCAGAAACAAAAAAGTTGCATCGATAAATGCGTAGATGGAAAAAAAA
Source organism: Parasteatoda tepidariorum (assembly GCF_043381705.1). Lineage (NCBI taxonomy): Eukaryota > Metazoa > Arthropoda > Arachnida > Araneae > Theridiidae > Parasteatoda > Parasteatoda tepidariorum. The sequence goes on along the minus strand of NC_092215.1, from coordinate 34,963,950 downwards.
ATTCTCTTCCCGAACTGACTTTAGATTTTCCAATGGATAGCTAATTTAATACTCGAACCTGAGTCTTTTGACTTTCATCTTAACACGTTGAGCGCCGCGTCAGTCATCGGTGGCTGACACTGGACTTTCCATTTAGGCCGCGTCAGCCACCGGTGGCTGACACTGAAATTACATTTAGTCCGTGTCAACCACCGGTGGCTGACATTGAAATTACAATCAGGCCACGTCAACCACCGGTGGCTGACACTGAAATTACATTTAGGCTGCCTCAACCACCACTTGCTGACACTGACCTTTCACATAGGCCGCGAAAAACAGCAGGCTGACAGCGTATAAAATGATATAAAACAATAAAATTTACACTCTTTTATGGAATTGCAGAAAATGTATTCAAAATTTACTTAATTGTTATGATTCTTGGTTTAANATAATTCACCACTTTTGTCAGATATGTCATGATAAACCATCTAAAAAAACAGCAAAATTCGTCTAATATTTGCAAATTTAGTTTGTAGTTATTTACCGTGGGCAGAAGGGCAAGTCATGTGAAATTAGCGTGGCTCTCAACATGTTAATGATCGAGTTTTCCTTCCGTCTTTAACTTCGATATTCCATGTTTTGGTATCAAGTCTTCATCTGACTTGCTATTCTTTTTTGGGAGGATGCCGGGTCATAGGGTTGTTGGTGGTATTTTACCACCAGCCCGCAAAAATTGCTCCTTCCACTGACAGCACGGTAACTTAATGTCTTACATAAATGTCTTATACATGCTGAATGAATAATATCAAATTTAAAGTGGTTGCGAAATTCGAAAATCTTCAAATTGCTTTGATGAGTAGTTTGCTACCATTTGAATATTTTTAGAGGACCTTTGGGAGCTCATCTCTGATTACTCTGCGCTGCTCTTCATTCACGAAACTACTATTCTTAAATATAAAAAAACCCATTTTACTTAACCTAAATATAGCATCAATCTCAATCAAACCTGCTTCTATGAGTAAATATTGTTCTATCAGACTTACATAATTGAAAGCATATTGAATGTAATCTGAATACCTAAAAGTTTCTAAAATGTGGGAATCATTTTAAAGTAGACCTCAGAGATTTTTTTTAATAAAGAGTAATAAAGTAACACTTCACTAAAAGATATATGTAACTGATTTTAATCTTGTTAAATAGATTTTTAGTTTTACTGGTCACCATTTTTTACTTATTTTTTACGTACACGGACCATCACTAGTTTAAAGATATGTATAGTGCAACTTATTTTCACTTTTTACATCATTGCAATATTTGAAGAGTTTATTGAAAGAACAAGGTAAGTGACATTCCTAGAGTGGCCACAATCAATCAGAAGCGATAACCGAACTAATTTATAATAGATTTATTAGAAGATGAGGCGTACAATTATCTGCCCTATTTTTTACCACTACCTAATTTGAAATAAAAAACCTGCAATCATTTGCAAAACTAATGTGGATTAGTTGTGTTAAAATTAAGGGGAAAGCAAAAACAATTCAATTACATTAAACATATCCATATGAATGATACCAATTTATGTTATTTTCCTTGATACCCCTGAATATGTCACTTACCTACATCTTCCACCAACCCTTTTCTGTGCTGTGTCTGGCAGCATTAATTCAATTAATGCTAAAAGCCACTAAAAATGTAAAACTAATTGCTTTTAAATGCTTAGCACTAGGATTTAAACAAAAAAGAGCTAAATTATTTCACTTGCATGCCTGCCAACTCTTCTGGATTTTCCGGAAAATTTTATTTTTGTATTTAATGTGGTAGCAAAATTTGGCAATCATACTTGATTACTGTTTTTAAAATATTTAATTATAATTTATTCTGCATTAAAATAACTTAAACATGCTAAACGTAATCCACTAGCTGTCTTATTGTGTTTTAGCTGATAGAGAAAAGTTAATTTAGTATCTGTCTGCAATATCACACTTCAATAATTATTTCAGAACCACAAGGAGAAAACTTTTTTGAAGAGAAAATTTGGTAGGTATGCACTTAACTTAATACTAACTAAAGTCGCACTTACTTAGATCCTGACTGACTAAAATTTTCAATTAAAATTTGCTGTTCCGGAAAGGGTTCAGCCTAGCAAACCAGCATCCTCAAGAAACTAAAAAACCGGTAACAAAATTTGAAAACTAACTTTTAATCCTTCCAAATTACTGTTCTTAGAACAGGGATTGCCTAGATTCTCAGAAATAAAATTCTCATTTTTGATGATTTAACAATCCTTGCGCTGCATTTCACTAATTTTGAGAGTCATTTCGTCACGAAATCATGAGAATTGTGACGAAAGGTGAACTCTCAAATGTATGACGAAAATGTTTCCTCAACTCATCGCAGTGCATTATTGGAGATTACTGGCTCGAATGAAGACTATACAAACAAAACTAAAATGTTGAAATAAGCCAAACAGCCTGCAGGGCTGTCAAGGAGTTAGTCTGGTACTAGAAAGATCCCTGGTTCAAATACCGCTTCTATCTGTTCTATCTGTTCTTGTGTTGTTTTGGCAGCGGTGATCCACTAACATGGTGCCCATGACGAAATGATCACTCCCATTAGACACGATGAGGTGTTAAAAAATAGATTGACGAAATATCTCTTCCCTTTTCACGAAATTTCGTTTCCTCGAAAAAGTGACGATAGTTATTTTATCATTTTGACTAAAGATTTACTCGGGGCAATACCAGGAAACGGTTTCGTCAAAAACGATAGAAGTTTCGTGAAATTTGAGTATCCATTTTTTACAGTATAAAGAACCAATTTTTTTAAAACAGGTGCTTATTCGAAAGCTCTTTTAGAAATTTTTCTGCCTGGTTTTTAGTCGCCTATTAAGTTAGGGTAAAGCTCTTCATGTTTGATTAATCATGTTGGGGGGGGGGAGTGAGCCTTCCTAGCCACACGATCTCACAGGTACCCTAAATGCATCTTTGTGATGTTCTTCTCTAATTTGTACAGCATGTCTTTCAATTTGACCGCAGCTTTCGAGCCATCTTTGTAACGAGGTAACAAAGATGTAGCCATAAGGACAATGAAGAAAAGTGGTTAAATTTTTCTCCGTAAGACTTAAGGACTTTAAAAAAATACTTAAAAAACAGGTACATTACTTAATTTTTAAATTGAATAATTTAACCGTTAGTGAAACATACGTTTTTCAGAAAAGTTTCATTTTGAGGAATGAAAAAAAATGAAAAATTAAAAAATTTAGGGGATTATAGTTAAAAGTACAAAAATATTCTCAACTAAATATCGCAAATTGACGCAAAGTATATTTAGTTACCTTGCTAAAACGTCAAGCTTAGAATACAATAGTAGAAAGGTAAATAATTGCTGAGGCTATTAGTTTACCGTCACGAGACAAACTCCCATAGCTACCATCTCTTCCGGTTTTCCCGGAAGATTTATTTTAACATTTAAAGTGCTAGAGAAAATTTATGTTATTTCACTAATAATTTTAAATCAGTTTGACCACCACTACAAATGAATAATTACAACAAATATACAAAAGCATATTAGTCCTTACGATAGCGAATTACAACCTGATTAAAGTATAAATATATTTCTGAGGAAGATAGTTTTTCGGTAATTGTTTTACTACCACTTGGAAAATCCATTCTCGAAAAGAGTGAATGTTGGCAGGTATGAGCTCTTGTGAAAATCCTAACCAGTAATATTAGCCAGTTTATAAAGTTTTGCAAGTACTCAGGCTCACATATATCTGACATATTCATTTTTTAAAAGATTAATAGCGGTAACACAATTACTTCAATATTAGCATTTATCTAGGAAAAATAAAACATTCATATATTTATGATATAAGCATCTTAAACTTGACTATAACCATTATTTTGAAGGGACCTATAGAAAATAAAACGTAGGAAAAAGGAAAACAATCACTTAGTTTAAAGGTAAACTAATTTTTTTTTCTTTTACAAAAAACTAAAGTTTAAATGATTATTTAATAATTTTGTTGCTAATAACTCGAATTAGGTTTTAGGATTTTAAAAAAAATAGACAAAATGACCTTACTTGAAATTCTTGGTGTCTCTAAACCATCATATTCTTTAGGAACAATATCATCGACTGTAAGACGACGAGTATCGTCGAAACTGCAAAAGAAAAGAAACATTTATTTGAAATTAACGCTTTGTTGACCGCTCACTTAACCCACCCATGTCCAAACATCTAGCCCCATTTTTAGGGCTCTATCTTTTGACGGCCATGGTAGGAATGCTACGTAAGTTTGACCCTGGTCAGACGACGTGGAAAGCACCTGAGCTGGTAACCCTCTCTTCAAACTTCCTCGCCACAACCGACGAGAGGACTTTCAGTCACAACAGATTTAACGTGCACCTTGCGTATGCATGCCGGATGCTTTATCGCTTGTCAGGATCGAACTCAAAATCATCAGCTCACCAACCAGCGGTGTGATCATTTCCAAATCAATGATATCAAGTGATGTCAAATCTAAATTATACATATTTATTTCCCAATACTATGGACATACATGCACAGACAGGACTTTAATAGCATCAACACATGTTTTCGCAAATAACGCAGAAATTGTGAAAGTAAGTGCACTTTCATTCTTCGGTTATCATAATAATGTCCCCTTCTTCTCAAATGTGATTCCTTTTTTTTTTAATGTTGCTAAAGAAATCGATTAAAAAAATAAAAATTTTTATGGAGTTTAAGATAACAAACATTTTATACATAATATTTTTTTAACTTTTTCTATTTCAAAATGCATGATGATTTCTTTTTGTAAATGAATTTGTTTTAAAATTCTTCAGTTATATTATTTTTATTTAATTTCTGTATGGTGGAAAGCATATTAAATTTACAATTGAAATCTCTTTTTGCAGCATTATTGTTATGTTTATAACATAAAAGCGCTTATATACATTTTTAAAGAGCTTACTATTTAACATAATACCTCTAACTTTTATTCAGTTTCCTTTAAACTTTGTAGAGACAGAACTTTTCATATTAATGTATGCAAAACAAATAATTGTTTATGTTATTGTTGTTGTTTCCAATGCCACTTGCCAAATACCAGCAAACCTGTTTGGTGAAACTAAGCGAATTTAAGGCAGAGGGCGCGTTTCTGGTTTTTCAGTGGCACCATCTATGATCAAAAATGCGACTTTAACCCCACACACGTCACAGCCCACTTATAGGGCGCACCCATTAAGATATTCATTCATTCATTCACTCATTCATTCATCCACAGATCGTAATTTTGACCTGAACCAGAGAACGATCAATCTCCAATTAAGTACTCCCAGAGGTAGTGATTTGTTATGGGGACATGGAGGACTTTATGACCCGACAGATCAAACGCGAACCAATCACCATTTACTACATGGGAGACTTCAGCCAGTGGAAACCGTACACACGAGCTCTTGAACATGGGCCCTACCAACCATGCTATCCCGGTCTCAATTGCTTATAACTCTTTCGAATAGCGCTTTTATTTTGGAAAATTATTTTAACCTATTGAACAAGTTTGACAAGCATAAACTAAATCTCTATTGTAGTGCGTATGTGGTGTATAGTATATGTAGTGTATAGTGTATGTCAGTGTTTCCCAAACTTATGAATTTTGTGTACCCTTTCTAAATTTTTCGTAACGCTGTGTACCACCAATAAAAAATGAATGTATTTTTTACTGTAAAAAAAAAATTGCTCAAAAGTAAAAAATCACAACTGGATGTTGATATCACTAATTATTAACTGTAAACTCTGCAAAAAATAGCCAATAAAAAAATACGTAATTGTAAATGTCATGGCCAGCTTCGTTTTTAAATAAAATTTTGTGAAATTTTCGTTTGTTTATATTACAAGATATTAAGATAGTATATCACAAGATATTTCCCATAAGAACGCGTACCCCCTCTAAACTGCTCCCGTACCCCTTGGGGTACACGTACCACACTTTGGGAAACACTGGTGTATGAAGTATATAGTGTATGATGCATGTAGTGTATAGTGCATGCAGTGTATTGTATATGTAGTGTATAGTGCAATTAGTGTATAGTGCATGTAGTACATAGTGTATAGTGTATGTAGTAAATAGTGTATAGTGTATGTAGTGCATAGTGTATACTTGTCATGTAAAAGTATATGTATTTTATTGATTATCAAAACTCGAAATTTTAATAAAATACAATAAGAATAAGTATTTGGTGGTATGTTTCCTTCATATTACCAATAGAACTGTTACGTATCTTATATTAAGAGCTGGAGTGGAACTCGCTGTCCTAAGCTAAATTTGTATGCATGCCATGACTCGGATGAATATTCACTGAGTCACTCAGATTTATTTTTTAATTGGATATAAGAATCTAAGACATTTGATCCAAAAGCTCTTTTATCCACACTTTCAAACCATCTGAATCAGGACTGAAAGTAAGACGAAAATGAAATAAAATTTATAAGCAAAATCATATCATAGACTGGCCGGGATAGACTGGTTGACAGGGCGCTGGACAAACGCTCGTGAGAACGGGAGTTCGAATCTAGCCGGCCAAAAACTCCAAAAGACTGTATAAAATGGTGACTGGTGCATGTTAAATCTGTCGGGTCACAAAGTCCTTTATGTTTCCATAGCAAATTATACCTCTTGGGGTACTGGATTGGAGATTGATCGTTCTCTGGTTCAGGTCAAAATAACGATCTGTGGCTGAATGAATGGAGGTATGAAAAAGTCCGGTCTATAAACGGGTGTGACGTACGGGTGTGGCAGAAGTCGAATTCTTGACCATAACAGGCGTAACTGGAAAACAAGAACAGTTGGACCCCTTGCCTTAATGGCCTACGAAAACAACAGCAACTGTTTTACTTCTTAACTATTCTTCACTATTCACTTTACCATGGTTGAAAAACAATCCTTTATATATGTTACAACCTTTAAAAAATATTTGCAAAAGTTTTTCGTAATATATATCATAGGACCACTTGCTCTGCGTTCAAAGAGTATCAGAGATGCCAACTGCTCCGGACACGCCAACAAAATTAAAAAAAATTGGTACAAAGTAAATTTTAACAATATTTGACTATTTTTGCTTGCTTTTTAAAACGTATAGCGTGACTGAAATACTATAAAGTGGTGAATTATATTAGCTTACGAATTATTTAGAAATAGTGGTGGATAAAAATCTACTAAATTGACTTTATTAAACACAATTGATAAATTACCACTTTAAAATATATATTTGCTGTCCGGAGCAAGTTGGCGTCTCTGGAGTATACACGTCATTGGTTGATTTTAATTTCGCAAACCGTGGGGGATTTCTAATGTTAATTGTTTAGCCCATGAATTAATACATAAGAGACTATTTCAAGCAGCCATCTTTATAAAATAATACTTCTTCTGCCCCAAATTAGTTTTGACATTAAGGTCAAAAATTTTGCCCCACATTAGTCTATAGATTTGAAATAGGTGGAGAAACAAGTGACTTCCGATCCAATTTAACACGTTCACGACTTGAAAAGTGAAAATACTGGTACGGGAAAAGAGAAAATACTGGCAGAAGAACTATTTCAATATTAGTAATATTCGGGAGGAGTTAATCTGTTCTCAACAATAACAATTCACTGTAAGGAAATTTGTCACGGTGAAGAAACAGTTCAATATAAAAATTGCATCCGTTAAAAACAATTGGTAGTTATGGATTTTTATTATTCCCGGAAAAAAAATAAAAAATGAAATTTATTGTTACCAGTTTTACCACGGTGCGCTGCCAAGATGAGACAATCTAGCATGACCCACCGGTGGGACACCCAGGCGTGAACGTGTTAAAGCAGCTATCTTTATAAAATAATACTTCTTCAGCCCCAAATTAGTTTTGACATTAGGGTCAAAAATTTTGTCCCACATTAGCCTACACATTTGAAATAGGTGGAGAAACAAATGAATTCCGATCCAGTTTAGTAGATCGATACCAGCACAATTTTAATAAATAGATTTATGTGCGCCTGGGTCACCGCTGTAACAGAGCTCACGACATAATTTTCTCTCGTTGATTATTTTCCTATTGTATATATCTATTTTATTTTTATCTTATTTTTATTCAATTTGGGTTGATTATCGTGCGTTGTAAAGACATTATATATATATATTATATTATATTTAACCCAGACCTTCCTTAATAATATAGATCATCATAATCTTCATGATTATTTTATTTTATATTGTTTATGATTATATTGTCATTTAATTATACCCCATGCCACTCAACATTTCTTGATTGTCCATGTCACACGAACCCCCTCTCGATTTTTTGGTGCTGAGCACCCCCTCTTCCTCCCATCTCCATTCCTCCTCACTACTCCTCATCATC
>NC_092215.1:34894933-34955473 GCF_043381705.1 Parasteatoda tepidariorum | reverse complement strand
GCCGATAAGCAATAATAGAAAGAACAAACGCAGAATGTCAATTGATGTCAGAGTGTCAGATTTTGAAGGTTTCAGTTGCTTAGTTCGAGTATTGAAACATAAAATACTAGAATATTTCATAAATATATATCTCATATCTTCATTTTTTTTCTTATAGTATACATATACATTGGTTTCTAAGTGCAGAGATGCCAACTGCATCGGACACGCCAAAATAATTAAAAAAAACGGTAAATAACCACTAAGTAAATTTTGCAAAGATAAAGTGGTGAATTATATAGGCCTACGAACTATTTAGAAACAGTGGTGGATAAAAATCTACTAAATTAAATTTATTAAATTAAGAATCACAATTCTTTCATACGTCAAATTGACGTGTGTCCGTAGAAATAGGTATATAAGAAAAGTCCGTAAACCTATCGATCTATGTTAAATAATATCGATCATCATAATCTTCATGATTATTTTATTTTATATTGTTTATGATTATATTGTCATTTAATTATACTCCATGCCACTCAACATTTCTTGATTGTCACACGAACCCCCTCTCGATTTTTTGGTGCTGAGCACCCCTTCCTCCTCCCATCTCCATTCCTCCTCACTACTCCTCATCATCGATTTATTACTACAGATGAATCGGTTAATGCCCCACTTCACGGCAGCGCACCGAGATTTATGTGATTTCTACCATTCTACCATAGATTTATGTGATAACAGGTAGAAGAGTTCTCACAGCTTAAAGGTGGGTTAAGGACTTGCAAACTGACAAATTCGGTCATTCAGTGAAATTTTCGCTGAGAAAAATAAATAAAAAAAGCATTATTTGGCTGATATTGATTTGGTTCAATCACATGGTGAGGTTAAAATTAAAAACTATCGATATAGTTTTATTTGTCGGAAATAACTAAGAAATTTTATTAATATTTTCTATTAATTCTTTTGAAAAATAAATTGGTTTTTGTAATTTTAATTTAAAGTTTTTAATAGTTAACTTCGTTAAGATAAATTAAATGTTATAACTCCTTTATGTTACAACTCCTTTATGTTATAACTCCTATATGTCCTAACTAATGTTATAACTCCTTTATTAGATGTTATAACTTTATTTCTCTACTTTATGTAGAATAAAATAAACCAGTATTCTAATTCACAAGCATTTTGTATCATTTTTTTCAATTCGATGATTTTTACTAAGTAATCTGTTATATTATTCAATTATTTTGACTAACAGTAATTTATTGCATTACCAATATTTGGATAATACATTTTCAGCTATATTACTAAATTGACATAAAAAATCAATGTTAATACCATTAATATTCCAAATGATACTTCTTTCTTGGTTGGAAATATTTTAGTATTGATATTTAATCAGCAGGAGTTGTATTTGCATTGTCAAGAGGAAAATACATTCATTTACAAAATGCTTCATTTGAAAATGAACCAAAAGTCTAAAATCCTAAAATATATTTTTCAAATATTATTTTATTTTAGTTTCGAATTTTCTCTGACAAAGAAATTATTCATTTGTTCCAAAATTCGCTAAGGGTGATAAGCAAAATGTCATACAATTATTTATTTTAATTTAATCGAAAAACACTTTCCATTGCATTATCAATTTTGTAATATTGAAAAAGAAAGCTCTTTTTCCACTTTTCATTATCGAATAACATCCGACAAATTGATTGCAATGAAGCATGTTACCTTAATATTGTAAAAATGACAAACTGTCTTTTAAATTATTGATATCAGATATCGAATTGTTATCACTCAATTGTTTGAAAATTAAGTTGGTAATGAAAACTGCAAATCATTATAACTGTTTGTTTGCATATTTTTATCATATTTAACCTAAGTCACGTGGTTGTGAGATTAAGGCATGGCAATTTATTTCTATTCACGTAACGCTAAAAAAGATTAATTTTTCTAAAAAAAAGTTCCATAATGGGTTCTTCGATTCTAAAGTGTACTTTTCTTTTAAATTCGATTCCAAATTATGAAACAACCGAAAAGAACATTACTAGACGCATATCAAATAAATACCGACTGTTCTGCTTTGCTGTAAGAGTATACTTTTGAACCTTTTGAAAGTTGGTTCTATCTGGTTTACAGTCCCTTGCCTGGAAATCATTTTTAAAAAAATTTCATTAGAAAAATTGGAAGAAAAAAAATTTGAAAATAATCACACTGCATAAGGTTAAGCACTGAGAATTTCATGGCTAACACAAATTTACTTTACCTGATCAGAGTATTAACTATTAACCTGATAACCAGCAATACTGTTAATTAACCAGTACCCATCTATAACTAAGAAAAGCTTAACACAAATGAGTATGTGATAGAAATTCCATCCTGATATTTGATTCTGTTACCAGACCCCGTAACACAAATGAGTATGTGATAGAAACAACACAAATGAGTAGGTGATAAAAATTTCAGCCTGAGATTTGAGTCTGTTACCAGGTAAAATTAACACAAATGAGTATGAGATAGAAATTCCACCTTGATATTTGATTCTGTTACCAGACCCCGTAACACAAATGAGTATGTAAGAGAAACAACACAAATGAGTAAGTGATAGAAATTCCACCCTGATATTTGATTCTGTTACCAGATAGAATTAACACAAATGAGTATGTGATAGAAATTCCACCCTGGTATTTGATTCTGCTACCAGACCCCGTAACACAAATGAGTATGTAATAGAAACAACACAAATGAGTAGGTGATAGAAATTTCACCCTGAGATTTTAGTCTGTTACCAGATAGAATTAACACAAATGAGAATGTGATAGAAATTCCACCCTGATATTTGATTCTGTTACCAGATAGAATTAACACAAATGAGTATGTGGTAGAAATTCCACCCTGATATTTGTTTCTGTTACTAGATCCCGTAGTTGTGAGCTTATTTTATGAATTTTTCTTAAACTAAAATTTTTTGGCTCAGCGTGTCCTATATATGCATCGTGGCATTAAATACCAGATTCAACTAAACAAACTCAACGTTTTGTCTTTGATTCTAATGACCGAGCAATCGCATTAACCTACTAATAAAATAAAGTTTTTGTGCTTTTACTCTCACTGTAACGAAAATGTGGCAAAATATTGGTTTATCTTAGTGTGTTATGTGACGAAATGGGTCCGTTTCTCTTAGAAAAAAATCATACACGACTACATATTTATTCAAATGATTGAAGTTTCCTTTTCTTCTGGATTAAATTCTAGACTCTAAAACCCGAGAGTAGAACGTTATAACGTCTTTTATCTTAGAAGGACGCGTAGTAGAAATCCTTCATGGAAAATTCATTGTAGGTGAACTACACTGGTGTTAGAAATTAGGAGAATTTGCAGACTTGGTCAAAAATCAGAAAGAACTACTGGACCGATTTTAATGAAATTTGATACGTACATACATTGATACAATACAAAACAAATAACCATTCAACAATTGTAATGCACACGTATGATCGTGCGTAACACTCGTTATAGTTGAAAGGTATGAAATTATTGCAGGATAATTCAGGCCAATTGTCACAGGAAATGATAAACTGCCTCATTTCAAGTATGAAATCGCGCTGCAATCCTGTATATCTATAAGAGGGGACCATACTCTCGGTTAACCCATTTTTTTTGTTGTTGTTTATTCTGCAACCGCTGTTTCATACCTTCCGATTCCAATGAGTGTTACGCACGATCATGGATGTGTATTGCATTTGTTGAATGGTTATTTGTTTTGTATTGTATCAATGTAATTACATATCAAGTTTCGTTAAAATGGGTCCAGAGATAATCGACCAAGTCTGAAAATTCTCTTATTTCTTGCAACATTGTACATAAGCAATTTAGCATTTAAAATATAGAAAAACTGAGCTTAGAGTGAACCAGGAAGTTTTAAATGCTGAAAATATTTCCTTCAAAATATTAAAATATAAATAAATTATGCCGAAACGTAAACGAATTATGTGTCCCGTGGTTATTTATATCATGGAAACATTTTGTCATCATTTGAAACTTCATGGTTTGGACTAGATTGGTTTACACACTACACCTAAACTCACATTTCTCTAAACCTTTAAATAGTTCTATAAATAGTTCAGGATGAATGATTAACCTTTTCGCGCCGACTGTCACAAATACGTGACAGCAGTGGCGTACGCAGAATTTATTCAAGGGGGGAGTTCATAATTTTCTGAAATTACTAAAAGATTCGAGTATGTAATAAAGCACTATTATTTACCTAATTTAGTGAGCTAAGAATTTTGACTTTTTATTTAGACAGCATTGTTTAGTTAAATTTTGATTTTACTTTTAAGTTTAAGAACATAGTGAAATATCTTCTCGCATGTAATATCTTCTGAAAAAAGTCCAATGTCATACGGGTGGGAAGTAACACTTTGAGGGCCACTTTCACATTCATCAGATTTTGTTATGCTAGAAACGTTTTCTTCAACGGAAGTATAACATTTCTGTTCAATAGAAAAACTTACATTGGTACCAGATACTGTCACTTCACTAATTTCAGGTCGTGATTTTTTCTCAAAATGATTAAAAATGGTTAAATTCTTGCGTTTTGGCATCCTAAAGATCCAAGAACAGCAAATATATGCATATATTTATTGGCATAGAAATATCCGCTATGCTACGATCTCAAAGTTTCGAACTGGAATGAATAACTTCAACGAGCACAATATCTCCAATGGTATTGTTACTGATTTCTTCACTAGTCGAAGTAGTGGCGACGACGGGTTCGGCTATTGAATTAACTTTTTGTTAAGACAAAACGAAACAGATTTAGCGACGAGCTCCGAAAGACTAGCGGCAGAGATAACTCTTAGTCTGACTAACTCCACTGTACTCCGTTCCCCCTTTTATATAATTTTTCACCGCATCTCCAAAATTCTTGAATTGTCTCAAAGACGACAGAACGTCTAGGATTTCAGAATCATCGCGTAAAAACCTCGCGAATGATTGCCAATCTCGAGAATTATCGCGACTGGCAGGACAGAAAGGAACCAGCCCGTAACAATATCACGCGAATTTGGTTTCAAAAGTACAACTCTATTATAGTAACTGTTTTTTCAGTATTTTGAGAAATACCGTGAGAAAAAAAAGTACGCATAAGGCAAATAAAAATATATAGTCTTAAAAAATAATAGCCCGCATAATTTCTACTAAAATTTTTATTTTTGCCATTTTGTTTGAGCTCAAGGGGGATGTTTAAACCCCTAAACCCCTCCCTTGCGTACGCCCCTGCATGACAGCATAAAACCGTATCAATCAGGGTAAAAATATAAAACTGGTAATCAAAGTATTTCTTAAGCAGTTTATTTGTGGGCGGAGTTATAATTGTTTGATTTACTTAATTCACCAATACTTTGTTCAAAATAAGACTACTTAGTTATACTTTGAATTAACATTGATAATATATATGATTAAACTAACAATAATTAAAGTNCATACCTGCCAACTTTTAATCCTTTCCATTATCATTTTTCCCAGTGGTATTAAAATGGAATTAAAACTTCAATTTTAAGCAAACAAATACGTTGTATTTGAGAAAACTTAAGTTGACAACCATGATAGTAACGCAAATTAATATCTGTGCTTAATTTTTGTAAGAATAGTGGTGATCAATATCATTTAAAAATTAAGATTATAAAAGAAAAAATAGTATATAATTACTACCACTTTAAATATGAAAAAGAAATCTTCCGGAAAATCCGGAAGAGTTGGCAGGTATGGAATGCTTTTCTGAATCATCCGTCCCCAAGTGGTTAAAGGTCCGTTTCGTGGTCTCAGGTACCCAGTTACAATGTTAAACTCAAGTATTATATGTTATAATTGAAAGTAGTGATAGTCACGATTAATTTGATTTCTTCCAAAAAAAATTTATAAAATGTACTCTTAACAAATTTTTTTCTTTACCGGATATGCAAAAAATCTTATTCAGAATCGCAAACAAAAGTTATCATCAAAAATTAATGACAAAAATATTTTTTATTATTTTATTCCATTTTTTGTTGAAAGATAAAAACATGTTTCTCAAGCAGACATATTTGTTAGAACATGTTTCTTCCGTAGAACACAGTAAAGTTCTACCAATATCATCTAAAAAGCTATTTCTTTTCATTTAGAAAGTGCACATTTTATCACCAAAAAATCAATATTGTTGACCCTGCCCACTTCTTACAATTTTAGAATAAATATGCTGCTTTAATATTATCCAAGTTGTTGAAGTCAAAAAGTATTCATACCTCAACAATGAAATCGATCTTATCACCTTCTTGTATAATGCAGATGTTTTGAGCCCTGCATATTGATTTGAAAGTTATCCTATTGTGAAAATTATTTGTGTTTCTAACAAATGTATGTCGAATGAGATTATATTTTTAAAAAAAATGGTATATTATGAAAGCAGTGGTATATTAAGAAAACAATCATTTTGATTCATTCTTAAAAAAGAAAAATAGTAGAAAAAATTAATATACTTTAGTTTTCTGCTTACGTTAAAAACACCTAAATATGACCAAACATTTTACAAGTGGTGAAGAAAATGAAAGCGACAACATTTAAATACATTTGTGGGAATTTCAAACCTGAAATTACTTTTGTTCCGAAAGCTACAATATTTTTTTTTTAATTTAAACTGGTATTTTTAGTTTAGTTTCTCTTTTTCTGAATATGCAAGTTTAAAAAGAACGTGTAGGTTTATGTACATATACAATAGTCTGCTTCTTTTTATTTTATTTTGAAACAGTCATTGAACAGCTGGCCCAATTTTGAGTTTACGACAACCATTGTTCAACTCAGTAGCTTTGTAATTTTGAATCTAATCTAGAAGACAAGGGAACTCCTGGATCAAGTATTGGGAGAAATTTGCCTTCGGGGAGGACTTTTATGTGAAAGTAACCCACATTTGCATTACATGGAGAGAAAAAACACGAAAACCTCTCACGGTTAGCCTGGTGGCAAGAGTACTCTAACCCATGATCCGTCTACCACCGAGGATATTTTACGTCATCACTGTGGTTGGTGAGAGCCGGATGCGGAATTAGTATCGACCAGTCATCGCTGGGATTCGAACTTTCGACCCTTTAATGCATCATATTTATTAGACATTTTTTTTGTACTTTTTTTCATTATTTTGTATTAATTTAGATTAAAGGAAGAGGAAAATATTATATTCAGCAACTTAACAATGTATAAAATACAGTATGAAACACCGGTATCCTTTTCTGTGTTAAAGATAAAATTTTCTAAACACGACTCACTCCAAAATAAACATTTTTCAGATTTGCTCTTAGATTCAGTTATTTATATTTTCAGTTATTCATAATCGAAATTTCTTTAATTTACAAAATTATTGATAAATTTCTCAATATGAATAAGAAAAAAAATTTCTAACGACTATTTTTTGCATTTTATATTCTAGTACAAATACGACTCCGATAATCTAACAAATTTTTTAACAACTATTAAACTGTTCAAATATTTAACTATTAAACTGTTTTTTAGCAACTATTAAACTGTTTATGAGCAAAAATATATTTTTGCTCTTAATTAGAACATCAGAAAAAAATATATAAAAGGTTTTTGCAGCTAATGGTTTTTTTCTCACATAATTAGCTCCTACACAACAACAATATTCAGTATATGATCATAAACTTTTTAGTAACATATTCTACAGTTGAACTTTCGCCTTAAATATCTCTGAATGTAATAATATAAATAAAAATTTATAAAATAAATATCCATTATCATACCTGCCAACTTTTACGCATTTGGCGAAAAATTTTATTTTTATATTTAAAGTGGTAGTAAATATATATTTTCTTTACTTTCATAAACTTAATTTTTAAATGATTTTGATCACTATTCTTAAATAAATTAAGCATATATATTAATATGTGTTACTACCATGGTCGTCAGCTTAAGCTTTTTCAAATACAACGTACATACCTGCCAACTCTCCCGGAGTTTGCGGGACATTTTATTTTCATATTTAAAGTGGTAGTAAATATATACTATTTTTTCTTTTATAAATTTAATTTTTAAATCATTTTGATCACCACTATTCTTACAAAAATTAAGCTTATATATTAATATGCGTTACTATCATGGTTGGCTACTTAATTTTTTTCAAATACAACGTATTTGTTTGCTTAAAACTGAAGTTTTAATTCCATTTTAATACCACTGGGAAAAATGATAATGGAAGGGATTAAAAGTTGGCAGGTCTGAACGTATTTTTTTGCTTAAAATTGAAATTTTAAATCCATTTCAATACCACTGGGAAGAGTCATAATGGAAGGGATTAAAAGTTGGCAGGTATGCATTATTCTTTATTAGGAGTTAATCTGTTCTCAACAATAACAATTCACCGTAAGGAAATTTAACACGGCGAAGAAGCAATCCAATATAAAAATTGCATCCGTTAAAAACAATTGGTAGTTACGGATTTTTATTATTCCCGGAAAAAAACTAAAAAATGAAATTTATTTGTTACCAGTTTTTACACCGGTGTGCCCCCAAGACGAGAAAATCTAGCGTGACCTACCGGTGGGTCACCCCGGCGTGAACGTGTTAATAGAGAACCAATGTGCATTGCAAAACAATTAGATCAATTCGAGATTGATACGATTGATAGTCGAGATTGATACTTCTTAGCTTGTATGTAATGAATATTGTTTTTGATTTATGCTTAAAATAAAACTGCTGATTTAGATATTGGGCTGCCAATTTTCTACGCTTTTTGGGAAAGTTTCTTTTAGTGATAGCTAAGTTTATGTTTAAACGTATTAATATTTGTTTTGTAAATTTGATTTAAAATTATTTTCCTTAATACTACACGTAAATAATTCAAAAATTTATATGAAACGCTACTTTTTTCCAGTTCTCTACGTATTATTATTTGTTTTGTAAACATATTATTATTTGTTTTGTAAATTTGATTTAAAGTTATTTTCCTTAATACTACACGTAAATAATTCAAAAATTTATATGAAACGCTACTTTTTTCCTGTTCTCTCATAGAGAAGCTTATAAATTGTTGGCAAAATTAATAAACATTCTGAAAGCTTTAGTTTTTACCTGTCAAAAACTCTTAAAATAGTTTTCAAAATGCGCAGCTATTGTTAGCTTTGTAGATATAATGTTAATGTCATTCTCTGATAGATTAACACGTTCACGCCGGGTGTTACGCCTGAAAGCGGGACGAAAAAGAGAAAATACTGGTAGAAGAACTATTTCTATATTAGCTAATATTCGGGAGGAGTTAATCTATTCTCAACAATAAAAAATCCAATGTAAGGAAATGTATCATGGCGAAGAAGCGATTCGATATAAAAATTGCATCCGTTAAAAACAATTGGTACTTATGGATTTTTTTTATTCCCGGAAAAAAACTAAGAAATGAAATTTATTGTTACCAGTTTTTACTCCGGTGCGCTGCCAAGATGAGACAATCTAGCGTGACCCACCGGTGAGTCACTCCGGCGTGAACGTGTTAATAGCCGGTACATTCACATGATTTCATACACTCGTCAAAAATGTTTTGGGATATAAAAGTTGCTTTCAGGCATCTATTTTGTGCACGAAAATGTACTACAGCGTATGCAAAAATTCTAAGATTTTTGATTTATCAAGTCCTGCTTTTTCTGCATATTGAAGTGTCTAGGTTACCTTGAGTGACAGAAATCAAGAGAATGTCGACTTTCACATGTGAATGTCAACAATCTCACAGTCGCTTTGATGAATGTCCAAAAACATTTTTATATCCGATTTGATATTAGTTTTTTCTATGATATTATTATATTTATTCGATATTTTAATATCTGCTAAGGAAAGATTAGGAGAAACTTCAGTGTTCGGAGTACCAGTTAAATGCATACTGGGCTGGCACTTGACCTTAAAAGACATTGATGTACCGGCAAATGTTTACCGGAAGTGAAATTTTCATGGAAAATAACATAAAACGGTCGCATCACTATGGGTACGTTTAATAAAGAAAAAATGTTTTTTGCTTGCACTTTAATTTTTATATAACTAACCTGCCTTTTACATAACTAACCTTTCGAGTATGTTGGCGTGATTTTTATTTCAAATTATGTAATGGTAAATAAAACAAGACAAAGAATTATTAGCACGCCTCCTTATAATAAATCTAAAGTGAAATATTTCGGATACCTTATTTTTTCTATTTTTCTCCATGATTATAGCTATTCTGAAAATGTTACTCTCTTGGTTCATGCACTCAACTCTTTACTTAAAGATACACACACCATGACTAACTTTTGTAGTTTTTACAAATATTGCATTAACACGATCACGCCGGGGTGACCCAATGGTGGGTCACGCTAGATTGTCTCATCTTGGCAGCGCAGCGGAGTAAAAACTGGTAACAATAAATTTCATTTTTTAGTTTTTTTCCTGGAATGATAAAAATCCTTAACTACCAATTGTTTTTAACGGATGCAATTTTTATATTGAATTGCTTCTTTGCAGTGAGAAATTTTCCTACAGTGAATTGTTATTGTTGAGAATAGATTAACTCATACCTGCCAACTCTTCCGGAAAATCCGGAAGATTTTATTTTCATATTTAAAGTGGTAGCAATACACAGGTTATTCCAATTAACTTTTTGAATTAAAATGATAATTCTAAATGAGTTTGATCACCAGTACATATAAATAATTACAATAAATTATATAAAAGCACAATAATCCTCGCTCAAGCGAATTTCAACGGGATCAAAATATAAATATATTTTTGAGTTAAATTGTTTTTCGTTTATTGTTTTCCAACCATTCTGAAAATCCATTTTCGGAAGGAGGGAAAGTTGGCAGGTATGGATTAACTCCTCCCGAACATTATCTAATATTGAAATAATTATTCTGCCAGTATTTTCTCTTTTCCCGTACCAGTATTTTCACTTTTCCCGGCGTGAACGTGTTAATATAGAAAGCAAAATTTCTAAAACCACCGTAACCCTTTCCGAGACAGCAAATTTTGTTTGAAAAATTTTAGTCAGGCAGGACATAAGCAAGTGCGGCCTCAGACAGTACATTCTAAGTAAAGCGATATACATTAGCTCTTACCTTAGAGAAAATTATACACTTTTTCCCAATTTTTTCCTTCTCAAATAAAATTAACATGGTTAAGCATAACATAATTAAATATTGAAGTTACAATTCAATGCAAAAAAAATTATAATTTTTGTAATTAGTTTACTCACCTTGCAGCAGCTTCAGTTTTGAAGTACAGGGTTATTTTGCAGAAACAGATCCAAGAAACGAATAATGATGTTAATTTCATGTAACTGTTCGATTTAAATAACACATATTTTCAAACTTTAGTTTTATGTGAAGCTACGTATACAATAAGTACAAATTTTTCCGAAACCACCTTGAATATTAAAAATTCAATGTTGTTGAAAATTCATGAAAACTTCTAAAAAGATTTTCTCAAATTCTTAGTCTTTTTTTAAAAATAAACTTATATAAATCACTATTTTCGTGTTTTTTTCTTCGTTGAAAAATCTTCGGACATTAAAAACAATAAATAATATTGATGTTTTTTTAACAGAAATTTTTTTGTCACAAAAATTTTTGCCTATTATTTCTTCATATTATTCCTTTCATTATATTATTCTATTCTTCTTTTCATCCTAAATGATTTAAGGAAAATTGTGCATTTCATAAAAAATTAATCTTCGCTGAAATTAAAAGAAAAAAAAAATTCTTTTCCATAATAATTATCCCTCTCTTTTTCGCTAGGTATGTACTAACTACATATACAACTTAGTAACTATTCGTTAACTATCCAATGTCAATTATATTATTTTTATGTATTATTCTGCAACAAGCTTTTTAGAACTAAGCGTCATTATATAATTAAATAAGCCAGATACAATAAATAAAAGAGTGAGAATAACATATCCAATTCAAAGAATCATAATTGAAGCACGTGTTTGCCGAACAATGAACAGTTCCCCAAAGAACAACTTTATCAGCTCAGAAAAACTTCATCTGAATATTACTGACCAACTGATGGTCATAAGTTTCGAGCGTTTTGTTACCATGCCTACAAGCTAATATATCCCCCTACTTTCTTCGCATTGCTGAAAAAACGTTCCGTGCTGAACAAAAGCTCTCACGCCTTAGAAACCACGCAATGTATCTTTAAATTTCGAAAACTGTTTTAAACCCTTTCGCTGAGTAATTTTTTAATTTTTTTTTATCAAAATAAGTTCAAGAAATTGCGTGTTTTTTTTTATTAAATATTTCAAATCAACGTACATCTTAAGGTTAAAATATGCAAAAGTTTTTGACAATCGAGTTTTTCTCTTTTCAATATAAAATCAGATCATAGTTAAGGTTGTCAGAATATTTAAAAAAAGTAATAAACAAATAAAAACAAATTTTTGAAAATCAATCTTGATTAAAAATATGATTTTTTTTTACGAAATACAAATAAATGCTTATTATACTGAGAAAAATGCGTTTAAAATACTTTAAAAATATTTATTAGAAATTAAGTTTAGTGTGAGAAACTTCGTTACAAAGTTCGAAGCAAAGTCCTGCCTTGCAATCTTTGCTGCAAGTTAGCGTTTCTTTGTAATTTTTTTTCACTTTCAATTATTTTTTGTCCCGCAGAGGACTGATCGTTAAGACACGGTTCCCAGCAGATCACCGAAGTCAAGCATCACTGGCTACGGTCAGTGTGCGGGTGGGTGACCACTTGGATCAGTCTGCGTAGGGACCGAGGGTGTGCGGTATTGGTCCTCGTTAAACTGTGCTACCGTAAAGTGCTCGACTTCGCGCGCAGGTCGTCGGGCTACCGAAGCGGGGGTGCCATCCCCTCCGCAGAGGATCGAAATTGTGATGGCATGTCTTCGGATCATCCTCAGGGATGTTTCCCAGACCGTCGCCAATAACCCATTGTGCAGCTCTAGTGCGACGTAAATGAACAACAACAACAACAATAATTATTTTTTTCATTTTTTTGCGCAATAAGCAACACGTTTTGAGAAGAGCCCGCCAAACGTTCTTAAATTTGTATATTTTGCCAAAATATAGACAACTAACGCCATCTGTTGATTCAGATCTGAATTAACATTTGAACATCGCAGAAAAGGCGAAATAAAACCATGAACAGGAAAAAAGCGGGTTGCACAGTTAAATAGACACAAAAAATGCAACCCAGCGGGAGTCACGCGTTGCTCAAATCATGATTCAACGTTGCACGCAGAAATCGCGGGATAAGCTGCGAGAGAATTAACTTACTCTAGTTATAAGGAATTAATGTATAAAACTATTTTCTTCAATTTTTATTATTGTAAAGAATAACTTCTAAAACATTAATTTTTGTAGTCATTGGAGAGATAAATTACTCTGAAGAACTCAAATGAGTTTTGCTTTCCTAATGAATTATCTTAAAGAAATAATTATGCTGTATTTTTAAAAACGAATTCTTAGTTGACAAGTAAATAATAAAATTCCCAAGAAATATTTGTAATAGACATTTAAAAATATCTTCAAGTTCAAAATTGATTGCTTATTGTTTGTCATACTAATATTCTTATGTTTATTTTTTAAGAGTAAACATTTCTCAAGTATAACAGAAAAAAACGAAAGTTTATAGTTTTATATGAAACTATCAAGAGGAGAGGGAAACTAGTGTGGACACTCTTTATAAAAAAAAAAGTGAAATAATCATTATTTTGAACTTATTTAGTAACTTTTTTCATTAAAATTCGAACAATTGCATTCATTTAAAAAAAAAAAAAAGAAATTGGCTAATTTAGAAGTATATTTTTTAATAATCTTTTTTTTTCATGAGAAAGGTTGTTTTTATTCAATCCAGCTCCATAACATGGGGCTAGTGAGGACAAAAGTCATAAAATCAATTTATTTAATCTACTTAAAGAAAGGCAAATGAAATTAAAAAAAATTATCTAATTCAATAAATAAATACCCAAATATTAATATTAATATATATATATATAAATAAAAATAAATATTAATTATTAACCCACGTTATTTTAATATTAAGATTAACAGGGGGGGTTGTCTTAGAAAACTGTCACAGTGGTAACGAATAAGAAAAAAAACTCTGATCTTTTAATAAACTTATTACATAAACTATATGTCACATATTAAAGAAAATATATCTATTGAAGAAATGAGGGCTGTCCAATCTCGAAAATTTAAAGTGGTATCTTGAAAAAAATACCTGCTAGAATTGACGTGAATGTTCTACCAGCATTAAAATAATTTTTTCTTAGAACTGCAGGCAGGGGTGAAAGCGAGACGGAAAAGAGAAAAGGCTGGTAGTAAAACCATCTCAGTAATTGTTAATTTTCGGGCGGAGTTTACTTCTTCTTTTTTTAAACTATTTAACAATTTCTATTTTATCTTTGAAAAGAAACAGATTAATATATATGTTAAAATCTTAAAGAAATCTTGGTAGTTACAGATATTTTATTTTTCTCGGGAAAAATGCTATAATAAAATGTCTTTCGCACCAGTTTTTCATCTTTTCCGTCTTGTTAGATAAGGGCTTTCACCCATGACTGCAGGAGCCCAAATAACATGAACTTGTCCACGCTAGCTCCGCGTAATATTTTGTTTTCATAAGCTCATAACTTGTTAATTAAAGAAATGCATATAAAAAATGGCAATTAAAATATGTAATAAGCATATTTGTCTATTACATAATATCTATTATTGTTCAAAACAAGGAAAAAAGTCCTAATTTGTAATTACAGCAAAAATTAAGAAGTCAGTTTTCCATTATTTAAACCTTTATTTATTTCTTTTTTTTTAAAGGGATAAATTTTTTTTTTAAATAAATCATTTAACGGTTAAGTATAAATTTGTCAAATTTCTTTCATCTATGAATATTTATAACGTAATCAAAACAATGTCTCATTATTACTCTAATTTTGGAAAAATGAACTTTTTTGCATTAATTCCATAATCCTGGATGCAAATTAAGATTTTTATATAACTGATATATCGTAGTGGATGTTTATTTTTTACTACATGTTTTGTAATAATAAATAAGCATCCTTGTATTACATGTTTTATTTCTACTACAGAGCATGAATGGTTCAGAAAATTATCGCATTCAGTACTGCAAGTACATGAGGTGACATTATTTTTTCTCTTTACTTTAACTGCTTCAGTTTCTCTTACGTTATATTGTCTTCCAGTGTATGAAGTCAACACCTCCTACGAGAGAAAAGGCCTCCACACGGATCAATTCAATTGTCCGACGTAACAAACATAACTGTAACATAACTGTAACATAAACGTAACAAACATAAACTGTGCTGTGGGCTAGAAATAGGAAAAATGTTACAACGTCTGTACTACTAAACTGCACAGTGAGGGAAATATAAGAAAGAGGTTGCAAATCTCGGACTATTAGCTGATCGGATTTCTCGTCGATGGTAAGCCGTGCAAAAGCTTTGTCACTTCCAAGTGGTATTGATGGAGCACATTAGTTGTAGTAGTTTGTAGAAACTGTCGAAGTTTCATTGGCTGTGTAACATACGAAATACATACGTTATGCAATAAACCATACTTCATTGCTCTGAAGTGTAGATAAAATGAAATAAAACTTATTTTATCCACAAAATTCACTTTTCTTACCTTCATCAAAATATCTCTCAATCATATTTAATTTTACAATTTTCATGCTATAAACCAGCGATAGTCTATCTTTTGATCCTGACGGACCACCAAGTAGAAAATATTTAATTCGCGGATCATTATTATCTGTTAACGGATCATTATTATCTGCAGATTAAACTGTTTTTAAAAATAATTAAACTTTCGGACTACTAAACTGTGCAGTGAGGGAAAATATGTAAGATGTCACAACGTTCGGACTATTAGAGGATCGGATTTCTCGTTTTCGGTAATCCGTGCGAAAGCTTTGTCTCTTCTAGGTGGTGTTGATGGAGCCCTTTAGTTGTCTGTTGCTAACTGTAGAAGTTTTATAGGCTAAATAACGTACGAAATGCATACGTTATGCTATGAAATACAATAAACCAAACTTCATTGCACTGAAGTGTGGATAAGCTGAAATGAATCTTATTTTATCAACAAAGCTCATCGTTTTACTAGTCATCTTATTACTTTGTTACTTTTATTACTTAATTATTTTCTCACCTTAATCGAATGATCTTTCATCGTAATTTATTTTTTAATTTTCTTGCTATAAGCCAGCGATAGTCTATCTTTTGATCCTGACGGACCACCAATTCGAAAATATTTAATTCGCGGATCATTATTATCTGTTAGCGGATCATTATTATCTGCAGATTAAACTGTTTTTAAAAATAATTAAACTTTCGGACTACTAAACTGCGTAGTGAGGGAAAATAAGTGAGATGTCACAACGTTCGAACTATTAAAGGATCGGATTTCTCGTTTATGGTAACCCATGCGAAAGCTTTGTCTCTTCTAGCTGGTGTTGAGGGAGCCCTTTAGTTTTTTGTTGGTAACTGTAGAAGTTTCATAGGCTAAGTAAAGTACGAAATGCATACGTTATGCTATGAAATGCAATAAACTAAACTTCATTGCACTGACGTGTGGATAGAGTGAAATGAATCTTATTTTATCAACAAAACTCATCCCTTTACTAGTCATCTTATTACTTTTCTTAATTACTTTATTACTTTTATTACTTAATTATTTTCTTACCTTAATCGAATGATCTTTCATCGTATTTTATTTTTTTAATTTTCTTGCTATAAGCCAGCTATAGTCTATCTTTTGATCCTGACGGACCACCAAGTGGAAAATATTTAATTTCGTGGATCACTAGCCCGAACTTTGAAATGCCTTCGAAAGTTAAAAAAGCAAACTGTTTTTAAAAATAATTCAAAACAAAGGCAGCCGTACATAATAATACTTAAGAAATAGTACTCATTCTAACTTCAATAAGGTTAAACAAGCTTTTATTCATTGTTGATTGATTTATCCAAAAATAGAAGAAATGTTTTGTTTGTTTGTTTTTTTTAACTTTTTTTTGCATGAGAGTTTTACATGAAAATTGAAATAACTATCTCTTTCCGATAATTTGAAAGTATTTTTAAATTGCGTACACAAATCAGCGTTGTTAATATAAATCATTATCCCTTGAACCAAACAATTCCATTCGAAATAAATCAACATTTATCACGGAAAAAACTAATTCATCTAAAATCAGATATCGAATACGTTAAAAATGTCATTATTGTCAAGTTATTGGTTCGCAAAGTAAATTACAACATACTTCCTCATTGATATTTCTTTCATTTACAGCTAGCATTTGTTTAGAAATTTTGATTTTGAAGTTTTCGTATAGGTAATAGCAAAGTCATGTATTTCTTGCGAAATCAGAACATCCAGCTTGTTAACTGCAATTTTAAAACATTTCATTGAAATGGAAATATGACTGATAACAGAAATGTTGTAATTTACATTTTTTTTTTCGCTATCAACAATGTTTCCAATCAGTATGATTGTTTAGTAACGTTGAGTGTGATTATCGATTACTTAGAATCGCGAAGAAAGTAATTTTGAAATTTATATTGGTTTCAATTGTTGAGATATTTGATTAGATAGCTTGACGGCATATAATCACAAAAAACGCGTGTTTGAAACGTATTATAATTTATTAGAAAGTGACAAATATGTAATATTGAGATAAGGACGAAGTATAAAACATGCGATTTTTTTATCTTACCATGTATCTATTTTCTTGCAATATAATCGATAGCTTTAAAAAAGTGTCACTTTTATACAATTTATTTATTAAATATATAAAAAATAATAATTAATCAACAAAAATATAATATTAAAAAATTGGCAAAATTACCGAAAATCTGAAAGATTTGGTTTTTAAATGTCTACACCACTCTACAAAATAATTCACAAAAAACGTAGCAGTTGCCATAAGAAATCGTTTTACAGAATATCTTGGTGTCTCTTCTCAACTTCAGCAAGCTGCCAACTTTCTATGCTTTTTGCAAGAATTTATTCTAGTGGTAGCTATGTTAATGTTTTAATGTATTAGTTTTTATTCATTTAAATTTATTTTCCACACCTCTTAATATAAACGATTTAACAAATTCATATGCAACGCCACTGTGTTCCACCTCTTTCGTGGTAAGGTTTTTAAAATGTTGTTAAAATTACCAAAAATTCTGACAGCTTTGGTTTTAAAATGTCTACCACTCTATAAAATATTTTGCAAAATGCGTAGATGTTGGCAGATCTGCTTGAGTATCTGCTGAGGGGGAAATGGGGAAAAAACAGATAAATGTTCGGCACAATTTAAAAATTTGACCTTCTTTCCCGCAATCTATAACTTGGAATGAAGTAGACAAAAGCAATTCATTACTGTATAATAACTCTAAAATTTCGACCTCCTTTCCCGCAATCTATAACTTGGAATGAAGTAGACAAAAGCAATTCATTACTATGTAATAACTCTAAAAATTCGACCTCCTTTCCTGCAATCTATAACTTAGAATGAAGTAGACAAAATCAATTCATTACTGTGTAATAACTCTAAAAATTCTACCTCCTTTCCCGCAATCTATAACTTGGAATGAAGTAGACAAAAGCAATTCATTACTATGTAATAACTCTAAAAATTTGACCTCCTTTCCTGCAATCTATAACTTAGAATGAAGTAGACAAAATCAATTCATTACTGTGTAATAACTCTAAAAATTCGACCTCCTTTCCCGCAATCTATAACTTGGAATGAAGTAGACAAAAGCAATTCATTACTATGTGTTGTTAATATGCAAATAAAATCTCATTTTTCCTCTCCTTCTCAAATAAGTTGCGCGAGTTGCGTGATGTAATACAACGACTTCCCGATAGGGGAAATAGATATATATTTGTTGAAGAAGCTGACTAGTTGTTGGTAGACCCATCAGTCTTTTGTGCAACTTAGGAAAGCTCATGGAAAAAATTATCTACACAAGGATCAAGCCTCACCTTACTTCACTACCAGATGAGCAGTATGGCTTTCGGAAGCATCTTGACACAACCAAACAGCTCCTCAGAATTGTCGACTATATTGGACGTGGACTCCATAACAAACAGAGTTCAGCACTACTGATGCTAGATATTGCAAAGGCTTTCGACCGAGTTTGGCATCAGGGTCTCATCTTCAAGCTTATACAACTGAAATTCCCAACTGGTATCATTAAAATAATACAGGCCTACTTACATAATAGAACCTTTCAAGTTAACTTTAAAAATATGAAATCAACAAACAGGAAAATAACAGCAGGAGTACCTCAAGGAAGCATCCTTGGGCCCATACTATTCATATTATTTACCTACGACTTTCCCATCGACCGACAAGACTTTAACAGCATCACAGCACTTTTCGCAGATGATACAGGAATTGTCGTGAAGTCCAAAAATCCCAACATTGCCTTACAANATTGATTTGTTGTGGGAACATGGAGGACTTTGAGACTCGACAGATTTAACGTGCATCAGTCACCATTTACTACACGGGGAGTCTTCGGCCGGCGAGGATCGAACCCACGACCTCTTGGATATGGGCCCAGCGCCCTACCGACCAGGCTATCCCGTCCTACGCTACCACTTTATTAAAACTATTCCAGAAAGCGGAGCAGTTGGCATCCCTGTACTCTATTGTCCCTTGACAAAATGTCACATGAATATCAGGTTGCAACGCGCGACGTGTATGTGTTGTCGTCGGCCACTAACGTTTGGCTTGGACATGGCACCAACGTGTTGTCACCGGCTGTTAGTGTATGGCTTGCTTATGGCACCAACGTGTTGTCACCGGCAGCTAACGTTTGGTTTTCACGTGACAACACGTTGGTGTCACCGGACATGAAAGTGTTAATATGGTGGGTAATCGTGAATTTTGTCTCGTAAACTTTTAGTGATTACGTTTGCTTTTTTAACCGTTAAAAGAAACTGAGAGCAAAGAGTTAACACATTGCTGACCGGCAACTTCTCTGTGGAACTGATGTGGAAGTAAAACAATATAAACAAACTTTAAATTTTTTATTTATTATTCAACTCTTAATATTTCTTTTTCGTATGATAAAAAGTAAAACAATCACCTACGTGTAATTGTTCACTTTACTTTACTTTCTTTAGAACAAATTGGGAGCCTGGGCAGCGCAGCGTCCCCTAACCCATACATCATGAAATAGTATACAGTGTATGAAAACATTTCGTATTATGCATAATTATGGTGGGTAATTGTTCACCACAAGTTTTGCAAATATATCGGGTTTCGTAAAGTTATAATAAATTGGTAGAGAATTAAATAGTAAAACTTGAAAAGTAAGGAAAATTACGCCTACTTTTTAAAATAGTCACCACGAGATCACTGCTAATATGATTGCTATGACGCAACAACTATGAACGCTTGGCCACGAAAACACGAGTTAAATCGTGACCAGTCAGCAATGTGTTAAAATCTAATTTTATCTGTTACGCATTTCCACTAAGTGGTCTAAATATGAAGAGCACCAATATGAAAAAGTGGAAATACTTATTAGTTTTTTTTTTGTTTTTTTTTTCTACTAATAAGATATTTCTTTTTGTTATCTACCATTTTAGCTTTAAATAACAATGTGCCGTTTCTAATAATGAAATATTTGAGCCGTGGTGGCTCAGGAGGTAGAGCATTCGCCTTCCAATTAGGTGAACCGGGTGCGAATCCCAGCGATGGCTGGTAGATATGAATTCGTCACCTGGCTCGCACCGACCACAGTGCTAAGGTAAAATATCCTCAGTGGTAGACGAATAATGGGTTAGAGTCCCCTTGCAATCGAGTTAACCGTGGGAGGTTTTCGTGGTTTTCCTCTCCATGTAAAGCAAATGCGGTTTAGTACCACCAATTAGTCCTCCAAGAAGGCAAATTTCTTCCAATACTTGATCCAGGAGTTCCCTTGTATTTTGGGTTGGGTTCAAAATTACAAGGCTACGGGGTAGTAGTCGTAAACCCAAAAGTAGGGTCGGCTGTTCAACGACGGTTATAAAATAAAATAAAATAAAATAATTAAATACTTAGGCTACCTCATCTTTCTTTTTAAAAAACGAAACTTCTCAAGGCTAAACTAGAGAAAACTCAAGGCTAAAATGAGTAATCACACCAAGAACCATACATAAAAACACAAATTTTGCTACAACTAGGAAATATTTGCCAACAAAACCGAGCAAGCAAGCATCCCTGCGATTCGCAGCGTAACAAAATTGAGTTGTCTCCCACTAGCTTTCGTAATTTGCCTTAACATGAAAATTCAAGCGCTTTTGATTTATCAATTAATATGAACTTCTCATCTTATCTGAACTTTTCATCATATCAGAACATCAATTAATGCAGAATGTTTTCCTCAAAAACGAAAGACACTTTTATAAAAATATATTTATTCAAAAAGACATTTTTAAAGAGTTTTTACACAAGATAAAACGTAACAAAAGTCTTAAAGCTTAAAAAATTTTCTATTAATCTTAAAGAATCGGTTTTTTTAAAATAAATTTAAAGAATTTGTTTTTATCTTTTTTAGAAATTTATTTTGCGTCGGCGAAACCAACTCTGCTGTTAGCGTAATCGAATTCTGTGTAATAACGTCCAATAAAAACATCTCCCAAAATCCACAATGGTCCGGCTGGTTTGGGAATGTCAATTCCCATGAAGCCACTCAAACAGATGGTTTGTCCCAATTGTGAAACCTAAAAAGTAATTATAATATTTAGTAAGCAAATTACAATATTTAGTAAGATAATTACAATATTTAGTAAAGTAGCTACAATATTAAGGTAATTACAATATTTAGTTAGGTAATTACAATATTTAGTAAGATAATTACAGTATTTAGTAAGATAGTTACAATATTTAGTAAAGTAGTTACACTATTTAGTAAGATAATTAAAATATTAATAAGGTAATTTTTCAATATTTGATAAAGTAATTGCAATATTTAGTAAAGTAATTACCATATATTAAACACAGAACTGGTTTCAGATCTATTAATTTTTTGAAAAAGCTAGAGCTAAAAATTTATTCTGCTTTTCCTATCAGTGCTAAAAATCTAGAAAATCGTGCTTATGTATTACGCCTGGACCATAATTTATTTTTCTTCAGATTTTTGGCACTAATTTTGACTCTAATAGGAAAAATAGGAAATACTATTATTTGTAGTTTTCCGAAAAATAATTAGCAAGATGGATAGTCTTTCTGCATGCAGCGGTTCGATAATTATTCTTTTCTATGCTACTATTTATAGGGTTTGTTATAAATATGTTGAAAAGCGATCAAGAATAAATAAATAAATAAAAATAACAAAATATTGAAAAGAAATTTTTTAAACTAAATGGATGTATAGTATTTTATTTTAACTACCTCATAAAATCGAAGAAATGATCCAAAAAAGATTTTCAAACCGAAAATATATTTATTTCGTTGTAAATATTGTATTTAACTTACAGATTTTTGTTCTGTGCCTTTACTTTTCACGAAAGCAGATTCCAAAAAAATAAATTTTTTTTAAATTTTTTTAGTTTTTTGATAAATTTAAAAAGAAAATTTTATTTAATTTCCATTATTTCATTTTAAATAAATCTTACAAATCTTAACGAGTTTCGAATTCACATTATGAAAAACATGATAGCCCATTTGCGTTAAAATTAATCCATTTTACCTGAGGGTTTTTTTCCCCTTGCCATGATAGGGAAAAGGTGTTTTGCAAACACTTCAACTACTACGGATTCTCCCAAAGCCTCCTAGATCTATCTAGGGCCTAGAAGCTATCTAGGAGGCTTTGGATTCTCCGTAGTTTCAGAAAATATTTTTTCCAGTGGTGTCGCACGGTTATTATATTTATATTTTAATACATTAGAATTTTGTCCACCACTAAGCACACGTAATTTATGCAGATACATCTGAAGTTATATAGACAAATGCTTTAGTATTTATATTTTTTTACAGAAAAAAATCTGTTCTAAAGAATTTCCTTTTAGTTCGCTACCACTGAGGAAAAAAATAATTCGCAAAAACTTCAAATAGTTTATGTTATGACTTATGTGTGAGGTTTTACTTAAAGAGCATTTTCTTCTGTTAGCTGCAATTTTTTTTTATGATTGATACTAATATCTTACTTTTACAAGATATATGATATAACAATGGAAATATTCAGAAAGAATGACCTATTCCATATATGAATCGTTGGAATGTATGAAATTACAAACAATTATTGTACCATAACAAGGGTTTCATATCAATTTATGAAATAAAAAAGAAAAGAAAAAAAAACAGTTAGACATATTCTTTATCGCCTCAATCTATTCTGAATAAAAATAATTCATTACCGTTTTCTGCAAAGAAAATAGTGAGAAAATGAAATGCTTCAATACTTACTTGAATAACATAATCAGATCCTTTCAAATCAAATTTTTTTCCTCCGAGAGTAAAAGATACTGTTGGTAATTTGGGAATCAAGTTACAGTCAACAACGTACTGAAATTGGAAAAGTCAAAAATTAGTAAATGTTTATGGAGAAAAAAAATGTTTATGAAAACAAAACAGTGTTTTTTGTCATAAATTAGTAATTAAGAAATTGAAATCTACCATGCGGTAAACGAAATACGAATAATTTACGAACGAAGGAATAATAACGAACGGCTTATAGTATGTCAAGATATTGCTACCAATTTAATGAGTCATCGCAAGCAATCTTGATGATTTAAATTATAAAAAGATACAACGAGAATTCTTTAGTCTTTTTATAAATCATATATTAAAAGAGTTATTTACATATTGAAGTTTTAAAAAGAAATATGAAAATAAAAAGCTATTTCACAATATTTTTTACTATGAAACAGTCCTTAACCCCTTAACGCACAGATTTTCTGAAAAAAACCGGCAAAGAAAAATTTTTAATGTAAAAAAACACACTTTAGAACATTGTCTTTCCTTTTGGTGGACAATTTTGATATATTGTTCTTTTATTCCATGGAAAAAGGCTATATTCAGAAATGCCAACTGCTCCGGACACGCCAAAATAATTTTAAAAAAACGGTAAATAACTAGAAAGTAAATTTTGTAAATATTTGACTATTTTTGCTTGCTTTTTAAAAGGTATAGCATGACATAAGTACCATACCGGCCAACTTTCACTCTTTCCGAGAATGGATTTTCAGAGTGGTTGTAAAACAATAAACGAAAATCAATTTGACTCAAAAATATATTTATAATTTGATCCTGTTGAATTTCGCTTGAGCAAGGATTATTATGCTTTCATATATTTATTGTAATTATTTATATGTAGTGGTAGACAAACTCATTTATAATTATCATTATAATTCAAAAAGTTAATTGGAATAACCTGAGTATTACTACCACTTTAAATATGAAAATAAAATCTTCCGGAAAATCCGGAAGAGTTGGCAGGTATAAGGTACCATACCCTCCAACTGCTACGGAATTTCAGTAGTTTCAGAAATCTTCTTTTCAGACGGTAGCAAAATTAATGTCTTAATATTTAAAAAAAATTAATTTTAGCGTAACTTGTCCACTATTACTTATAAAAGTGCAGGCCATATGGCTAGATTCTTAAGTTCTGATAAAAGTTTTATGAGAGATCCATTTGCTTTAAAAATTTCTACTTTGGTTCACTACCACTAGAAAGAATTATTTTCAAAATCCTCATAAGTTGGAGGGTATGAGGTACCATAAAATGGTGAATTATATAAGGCTACGGATTATTTAGAAATAGTGGTGGATAAAAATCAATTAAATTGAATTTATTAAACCAAGAATCACAATTGATAAACTACCACTTTAAAATATATATTTGCTGTCGGGAGCAAGTTGGCATCTCTGTATATTTTATTCTTGAATAATTAAGTGTTAGAGCTTACAATCCTATGTAGATGATAAATATCAATAAAACGATTTTTTTTCTTAACTTTCACATTATGATTTTCAATTTTCGATTATATTCGAGTGTGAAATATTATAGCAGCATAAAATACAACGCCGTTCGAATTATTTCGAGTGTGCACAGTTTGGCCTGTTTAGCGCGCTCGAACTAACTCGAGCGCACAAGTTAAGGGGTTAATAACCTGAAGTCTTCCATAAAGTAAAAAATAAACATAAATGATTTCAATAATTCAGTGATAAAACGGAATTTTTATAATAACTTGCTCGATAACACTTAAAAAATTAGGATCTTAAGTATCTTTATTAAAAATACAGCAATTCAACTTACTTCTCCTTGCATTAATGGAGTTGCTCCAATTTCCTTGTTCAATTTGTCAATTTCATCAACAGGTCCAGCAATTAGGGAAGTTCCTGTATCTGCAATAGCTTCACATCCACTTGAGCAATAAGCACTAGTTTTACCATTGACGCTTATCCTATAAAATAAAATTGTATTTATTATTGCCTATTAGTAAAATAGGTAAATATAACTTGATAAAAATCAGGATAAAAAGGCATTTTAATATCTCTTAACTTCTTAGAAATTGATGATAAAATAATAGAATTTTGCAAATTCAGAGACGTGTCGCTGAAAAACCGTTATTTTTGAAGTAATTATATAAAATATTTAGAGAAATAATTCTATTAAAACAATAAAAAGAGTCCGAGATATGCTTAAAATATCCATGCATTCTATGGAACTATTTCTTCAAATTTTATACCATTTCAGATTAATATGCAAAATTTTTAAATGTTTTCTATTAGGCAAATTAAAATTTAAAGCTTTGAAAAATTGATACTTTTAGTATTTAATAGTAATTAAAATTATACGCAGTAACATTTACTAATTTCAAATTTATTTTGAATAAAGATATCCGTATTTTAAATTGTTTTTTTTTTTATCAGCATTTAAAACTTTTCTTAAAGTTTCTAAATTTAAATTAGGAATGCTTTTTTTTCTTAAGATAGCTTATCAAACTGTGAAAAAGAGCTTTAATTCTTAAAATTTAATTTAATTAAAATATCTAAAATGTGAATTTTTTAAATTATACTCAATTTTATATTCTATTTTTAGGTTTTGAGGTACATTGCTCAAAAAAAAAAAAAAAATCCCACTCCATCAAACTGACCTCCCCGAATAACTTTTGATCAAATGATCGGATCTTCACGTTCCTGGACCCAACCTTAATGGTTCTAGGCGGTTATCTCAAATATGCTAATTAATTAGTGCAGATGATATTTTAAGTTACGAAATCAGACGCAAAAACGTACTTCAGGGTTCCCGGAATCCTTGAAAAGTTTTATTAGTGGTAGTAAATTTAGATTAATGCTAGAAGATGTTTCTTATTTTAATATACCACTTTACCGTTAAGCGGTTTAAAAGCTAAACTTTTCATGCATATATACTTTCTTTGAAAAACTATTTTTAGTGGTGGTTACACAGAAATTAAAATATTGATATTTGTTTAAATTTTCGTTACCGCTTTTTAAAATTTCAAGACCAGAGGGAACCTTTAACTTTCTCTTTACAAGAATATCTTTATTTCGACGGATTAACATTGTTGATTCCCAAAATATTGGAAGTAGCAGCATTCTAGGAATTATGGTCCCAATAGTTTGGTCATTTCACTATATCTCGAGAACTTTTTAAGCGAATTGAACATTTTTGGAACACAATTAAAAATTTTGTTTATCCAAAGATAATTCCCTGCAAATTATAACTCTTAGCAATTATTTATTGTTTTTCATTATTTTATTTAATAATAATAATTTAATAATTTCTTCAATTCTCACAAATTTTAAAATATTTAAAGAATTTGTTTTGTCCAGATGATTTATTTCAACCAGATGATATATATGGTTTAAAATTATAGTTTTGCCTCTAGTGCAGGGAACTTAAACTGTTACTTTGAAAAACATGTTGAATTCAAATGAATTCAAATAAATATTTTTCAACTTACGAGTCCATGTGGAATTGCCAGTATCCTTTCTTGTCAACAGGCACATAAGTGAAATCACCCTTGTAATGATTTGGATCACTTCCACCAAAAATAATTTCTCCACCGGCGCTAGCGTTAGGATTTCTAAAAATAAAAGTAACAGTTTAAAAACATTTTAATTCAAAATAAATAACAAAAAGCTTAATATAAAAAAATTTAAACAGCTATATAAAACGTCAAACAGATAAATGGTCTCTTTAAGTTCTGGTGCCGACCGGTCTGTGTAGGGGGCAGGGAACTGCCCTTGCATCAGAAAGGTCCTGGGTTCGAATCCCGGGCAAAGCATGAATGTTTCTTTTTCTCTCTCTCTCTGTGTTCAATGTCCTTTCTCCTTTGTGTGTGAATGTGACCTGCCCTATAAACGGGTTGTGGTTGTGTGAATGGCGTGACAGAAGTCGAATTCCTGGCCATAGATGGAGCCACTGAAAAATAGACACAATCGCACCCCCACTGCCTAAACAGGCATACGACAAAAAAAAATTTCTGGTACACTGTAAAAATTTTGGTGGATGATTGCCAAGATTTTTGCACATTGAAAACACTATTCTTGTAAATGAATGATAAGTGGTTGTAACTTAACCGTCAATGCAAGTGACAATATTATTATTTTTACAACCATTTCAATTTAAGTAATTTTCATCCTTTTGTATCAAATTTCCTTATATAAATAATAAGTTTGCGCACTATTGAGGAGATGAAAAACATTTCAAGATAAACTTTTAAAAAATATTAATTTTTCAACAACTATACTTTAAAAATTTGGATGGACATTGGGAGTTCTTAATTGTGGCTATATTTCTATTGTTTCTCTTAGAAAAAGGAAAATAGTTGCTTATAATATTATGTTGGAGATCTTTTATTTTGACTTTTTAAAACTTAAGTGATTGATAAAATGAGAAACTATCCACTGCTCTCTCACAAATTTTCTACTATTTTTTTTTAATTTTTCAATATTATTTNTCCTTTTGTATCAAATTTCTTTATATAAATAATAAGTTTGCGCACTATTGAGGAGATGAAAAACATTTCAAGATAAACTTTTAAAAAATATTAATTTTTCAACAACTATATTTTAAAAATTTGGATGGACATTAGGGAGCTCTTAATAAAAAATTTCTTGATTGTGGCTAGCTTTCTATCGTTTCCTCTTAGAAAAAGGAAAATAGTTGCTCATAACATTGTGTTGAAGATCTTTTATTTTGACTTTTTAAACTAAAGTGATTGATAAAATGAGAAACTATCCACCTCTCTTTATCACAAGTTTTCTATTGTTATTTTTTAATATTATTTTAATTAACACAGTATATCAATAAAGATTTAATTTTTTTTTTGATAATAAAAAAAGAAAAAAAGTTCTTTCAATAAGCCGTTTAAGTTTTACTAAGAAAGTTAGATATAGTTATAATTTATTTTCTGCAACTAGATTTGCAATATGCTTAATTTAATGTACAAAACAAATATTCAACAAACCTCAGAAAATGAGCGAATTAATTTTGGCTCAGGTATCGTGAGATCATGCTCGTAAGTTTTATATGGAAGTTAGAATAATTATTCGATGCTATAATATAATAATGCGATTATATATAATAATGCGATAGATAATAATGCGATTCGATTCGATGCGATCAATAATTATTATAAGCAAGCACGGTCCCCACGATAAAAGTGTTAAATTACCTTAAGCAGATGTGAACAATCGGTTAAAAGACGGAGAATTTTTACGATTGTTTAAAGTGACAGTAAAACTTATGCTCAGAAATTTGAGTTAAGATTATTTTTTTATCACTACATTTAAAGATCTAATAAGAATATTGCAATAGTGTTTCAAATTTAAAAAAAATTGAAAATAGTTGCTTACATAATTTTTTTTTTACTACCAGTATAAATACAATAGAGAGCCAGTGCTTTCAGGTTGCCAACTTTGCTAAATACGCATTTGTGCCCAACGTAAGTTTAAAAGAACAGTTCCTTTTTTCTCAAAAAAGTAAAAAGTGTTGGCACAAAATTGAACATTTCAGTTCTGTTTACTATAAGATATTAATAATAAATATGATTATTAGTCAAAACATGATGCATTTTCAAGGCTAAATTTGAAAGTAATAATAGGATAGATCCTATTGGTTTAAAAATATGGCTATACTCTAACCTTTTTGGTAATAGCGCTTCTTAAATCTTTGCTGAATTCGTGGTCGATCCTTACAAAGCTAAACTAAGTAACCATTTTGCTTTTTAATACCACGCTATCTTTATTAAAAGCCGCAAATTGCGTGTATAAATCTGAATATTTAAGTAGTTATGAAATTACGCTGATCTGATAATAGCAGGAAATGGACACATAAAATACCTGACACGCATGCTTTAATGTTTTAAAGTACTGATAAAATTTTAAACATTTTCTCATAACTTCTTTAAATATTGCAGGGAATTGAAAATTTTGAACATAACCCAGAAGAAAGGGAGCTCCTAGATAAAACATTGAGACAAACTAGCTTTCATGAAGCTAGATGGAGCTTTTTCTTTTTGATGGAATTACCCACATTTGCGTGGTTGCACAACAACATGGAGCGGAACATCATTAAAACATCCCACGGTTAGCCCGATGACAAAAGGATTCTAACTCATAACCCATAATACTACTGAGGATATTTGAAGTCAGCACTGTGATTGGTGCGAGCCAGGAGCAGAATTTATACAGACTAGCCATCGCTGAGAATCGAACCTGGGACACGTCATTAGGAGGAGAACGCTACATCTACTGCGCCACCGCGACAAGTTTTCGAAATTTCTACTGGATATTTGCATTATACATATCTTACTGCTTGGATTAAGATTTTGGTGTTTATCTCCAAAAACTCTCTTGAAAAGCGCTCTCTTTTATTATATCAGAGAGGCCACAGTCTAGAAAAAATTAAAAAGCTATGGCAATTTTTTTATTTTTTTGGTACACATACATACATACAGGGTTATTGTGGGATTCGAACCCGCTACCTTCACGCTACAGAGCGTTTGGCGGGTGATACCGCTCGGTCAGAGAGTCCCAGTAATTTTCTAAGAGGTTATGTTTTCACGTTAATTTTAAGAATTCACTTGATCATTTGTAAAAATAAATATTTTTGGTCTATAGAAATCAGCTTAAACATTTACAAATACAATATTTGCAGAAATAATAAATATTTACAAAAACATTTACATATACAATAAAATTTACAAATATTTTTGGTCAATGATAATTAGTTATAACATTTAGTTTCCTCGATTTTTGTCTCTAATTTTCTTAAAAAAATTTCTGGAATGTGGTTACCCGGAACATTGCCTGAAGTCCTTGATTTGTTTTAAAGCGAAATATTGAACATTACTTCAACATAAAACAACTGTTGGAATTTCTTTTGGCTACTTTTCTTACCTGCTAAGGTAGAAAGAGAAAACTGGTTTATCTACTACTTTTTCCTTCAACATGTTGTCAAAAACAGGAGTGACACCATCAACAGAAATAGTGCTGAATCCCATTCCAAGGATTCCATCAAATTTAGCAGCAACAAAAGTCAGTCCTGGTTCTGTGACGGCTTCAGCGAAAGTTTGGCTGGCAACCTAAAATTAAATTAATAATAAATAATTCAATTAGTTCTTTAATGCTTGATGAAACATAGTAGAAAGTGGTGCAAAATTTATGTTTAATTCAAGTGGATATTTTCTTCAGTTAGGCAAGATATCTTTAGTTTTCAAAGAATAACGCGTTGATTTTATATTTATAAAATATCGATGCTTAAATTATTGTCATGATTGAGTTAAAATCTGAACAGCCAACTCCATTTAATAAAAAGAAAATGGAGTATCATAAAAGTACTCATTTTAATACTTTCATGTTCATGCGAACAGATTCCGTCCTATTTTAAAATTAGTTCTCCATTTTACATCTGCTGGCAAGCACAAGGCTCTACAAATCAGAAAAAAGAATATTTACTAGACTTGAAGGCTAGACTTTTTACTAGACTTTTTAATTATGATTTCCCCCCCCCCTTTTTTAATATGTCTTTTCCTTTGTTTTACCTTCATTTTGAACTATATATATATNTACATATATATATATATATATTGTTGAATTTTGCTAATCATTTCCAAACAAACGAACTTAGATAAGAGCTTCTTTATTTCCTGTTTTTTCTTATCTTACTGTTTATTGTTCCTATTATTAAGTGAATAATATTGATATCTTGTTAAAGATTATCTTTTTTTTTTTTCTTTTTTTTTGCTTTTTTACAGCTTGTAACATAATATTTTTATGTCACCTTATGAAGGATTGAAAAGAAAATGTGTGTTATCATTACAAAGATAAAAAGTTGTATTCAACTTTTGTCGAACGACATTGAAAAGAATATCGTAATATGTTTATCAGTAAAAACCTATTTAGTTTTTTTTTCTGATTTATTTGTTTCGCAGATATTGGTTGGGTAAATAAGGTCAGCTTCTGTGCTTTGTCTGTTTTTATACCTAAAAAAGAATGAATTAGCAAGTATTGTCTCAATTTTTCCAATGAAAGAATGATATCCATCGAAATTTTATCTCAAACAAGTTGACTGCACATATTTTAAAAAGAAGATTTTAGTTAACGAAAAAAGTAAATTAAGTTCATGCCTTGCATCGGTAGAACCAAACGAATTTAAAGCAGAGAGAAGCGCTTATTGTTTTTTAGTGGCGCCATCTATGACCAAAATTACGACTTTGCCGCACACAAACGTTGCAGCCCTCTTTCCATTCCAGACTCATTCGCAGCCATTCCAGACTCATTCACATACCTTTCATCCATCCGCAGATCGTAATTTTGACCTTAACCGGTTAACGCCCAGCGTCATGTATTTAGGACAGTTCCTTTTTTCAAAGACATTCATTGTGATGGGAAACTTTTCTCAGCATTTTCATTTATCTAGGTGAATTAAAAGATTCTCAGATACCAGAATGATTTAGTTATATCTGATTAGATCTAGAATTATAAGCAGCAAGTACTTTTTGATCTATCAAAGACTTTTTGAATGGCCTAACAGTAGAAAAACCAATTAATTTCGATAGTATATTATACCACTTTTTCCATAAAACCACTTTTTGTATCATATCAATATATAAATTCGGGACAAAACGGGTTAACCAGAGAACAATCAAACTTCAATCCGATCTTTGATTACAGGTCAATAGTGTTGTGAAGGCAATTGCTGATAACTATTGTCAATAACTACGGCCGATAGTGACTCCGGTACTGGTGAATCGATACCAGTTCCTGAGATGGAGCTGTTAGCAATTCACAATCTTTTAGGAATCATAATCATTCTCCTGAAAATTTTGTTTTCGCTACTTAACTAATTTTTTTTTGTGTGTGTGTCAACTCTTCATTTGTTGAATAAATTTTTAAAAATAAAATTACCTGTACTCCTCCAATTGCAACTGTATCGGTACTCAAAAATCCAGTCATGCTACCACTTCCATATTTGATTTCAAAAGCAGTTCCATTTGCTTTGTATGTACTGGATTTGCTGCTGTCATATTTGTTGTGTAGAACTAAACAAAAATAATAATTGAAAGTTAAGTATATCTGACCGCTAATTTACAGAATTGTACAGTGCACAAAAAAGTAATCAAACCACCCTCAATAACTTTTAATCTAATGAATGGATCTTCACGTTCTGGGAATCATTCTTAATCGTTTCAGAGGGTGACCTCAAATATGTTAATTAGTTAGAGAGGATGATATTTTAAGTTACAAAATCAGACATAAAAACGTACTTTCTCTGAATAAACATATCTTTCTTTTAACGGATTTAGATTTCCAACTCCCAAACTCTAGGGGGTAGCTGCAATCTGGGAAATATAATCCCAATAGTTTGGTTTGATCAAGAGAGCTGTTCGAAGTTTGTAAGGCTAATTTTACTTTTTTGCGCATTTCAACATATCTCAAAAACTTTTAAATGAATTGAAAAAAGTTTGCACACAATAATTAAATTTCTTTATCCGAAGATAATTCCATGCAAAAAATAATTTTCAGTAAATATTTATTATTTTTTATTTAATAATAGTCGATAAATATTTTAATAGTAAGGTTTACAATTTTTTGCGTCATTTTAAAGAGTGTAATTTTGCATGGCAAAATACAAACTTAAGCAATATCGGTCAAATAGTTCCTGAGAAATAAAAGTTGAAAGTAGTCGTATATTTAAAATTACATTTACTGAGATTTGGTCTTTATACTTGTTGCACCAATGAAAAAAATACTGCCGCAGCCAAAAATAAAAGGATGGCAAAAAAAAATATTTTGTTTTTACCTTCCAAATGCATTCGGGCACACTTTCATTTATTTATCTCTATTTATTTTTTATTTATTTTTTTTAATTTTTTACATTTTGCCTTGCTTAATGCTACAATAATTTTGAACTACCAGGCTTCATTGAAATCCGTAATACGTTTAGAAATCAAAACAAAAAGCAAATTCGTTTACTTCTTTGTTATCTCTAACTTTGATAATTAGTTCTTAAATAGTAATTAGATTGCCATTGTACCGGTTTCATAATTTCGTAATTTTTGACTGCAGACGCTAACTTTTATACACATGAATGTTATTGTATCAAAATAATTGAAAGCATATCAGTGGTAATTAAATCTATAATTAGAAAATAATCCAATTTATCCCTTTATGGACATTGTATGTCATAATATGCTTTAATATATTTTTTGCAATCAGTATTTGATTTATCCAATCACGCTCATTATAGTTTAATACATTTTACTGACTTGTGTAAAAACGAAACTGTATTAAGAAATAAAATAACTATCATCTCATCTATACTTAATCCTTGCCTTAATTATGTTCTGTTTCCTCCATTAGGCCAATCGCACTTATTTTTAGTTTTTCTATATTTATTTAAAGTTTCACAATAGCAAAGTGCTTGTTTAGTTATGAAAAGAATGGGGAGTAATTATTACAGTTATATGTAGAAAACAATAAACTTGCCAAACTTAAAGATTTTAAGGTCCATTGATAGCTACCTTTCTATAAAATATAAATAAATTAGATACTTACGGCAAGCAATGTTGGTCCACTTGCATTTCTTTGAAGGTACCCATAAGTTAGAAGATCCAGTGTCAAAAACTACTTTGAAGGTTTGTGGCGGAGTTCCAATGGAAATTTGTCCATAATATTGGGCCTGTTAAAAGAAGTTTATTCATACATTTTGAATAGAATTTATGATTATTTACGAGGTATAAGACAGTCACGACATTGGTAATAGCAGGAGTGACAACGACTCCTGCTATTGTTGTGCTAATTCTTTTACTCTAATTTAAATCATGATATCATTATAAAATTAAGATTTTTTTGTTTTTAAAAGTAAACGGCTACAAGCATGTATCTTTTTTAATCAATATAACTACCTTTTATTCCATACAGATTACGAATTAAGACTCTGACAATTTAATGAAATCCAAGCAATGAAATACAGGCCAAAC
The DNA here is from genome assembly GCF_043381705.1 of Parasteatoda tepidariorum. NCBI lineage: Eukaryota > Metazoa > Arthropoda > Arachnida > Araneae > Theridiidae > Parasteatoda > Parasteatoda tepidariorum. The sequence goes on along the minus strand of NC_092215.1, from coordinate 34,920,995 downwards.
AATAATAAAAACCAAACAATGCAACGAAAAATCCTATATTTTAGCGTTATGAGAAACTTATATCACATGGACTAATGTAATGTTAATTTAATGAGCATAATACACCTGGCACAATTAAATATAGCACACTATGTAGTTCGGAAAAATGATTAAAAATGATCATAATTGATAGAAGAGTATAATGATAGAACATATAGAAGTGGCTATACTGCGTCAAGATAAAACGACGTGACGCATATTTAGCAATGAGTTCAAACAATGTCATAAACTAAGTTTGGGGTGAAAAAACAAAATAGGGAAAGAACTCTAGGGTGACTCATACCCATAAAACTCGTGCTTGTTGAACAATGTAATTTCTCTGAAAAGATGCTGTAAAGGATTAGCCAGACAACAGAAAATGCTGTAAGGGATAAGTCGGAAAAAAGAAGATACTATACAGGATTAAACGGAAAATTTCCAAAACTGAAATCATTTTCAAATGTAAGAAGAGAAACATAATTGCCAAAAAAAAAAAAATTTCATTAATTTTTAAAAGATTTTTAGATCCATGTATATTTATTAAAATCCATTATATATTTTTTTTCTTTAAAATAACGTTTTAATTTAACTTACCTTTACACGTCATAAGCATTCACAAATATTTTCAAGTGCTGGGATATAAATAATGTCACGTTTATATTCAGGATATTTATAAACTTATTGATGTCGTGACTTAAAAAGTCGTGCTGACTTTAAAGGTTTGTAAAAAAAGTTTTTAACCTTGGTTAAGCAGCATTTGTATTTGTGTTTAGTTTATTAATAGCTGATATCCGAAACAGAAGTTTTAATGATTTTAATTTAGAGTTCCCTTTATTCAAGTAAAAAAAAAAACAGGTATACGATTCAGATTTCCGATTACTCCTCTTTGCAAAGCGTAATTAAAATTTAAAAAAGGAAAATATTAAAGCTATATATTTATATTCGCGTAAGATAAAACAATTTTTCAAAATTCAAAAACTTTTAACAAAAATTAAATGCATATTGCTGAACAAGCATTAATAATTGATTTAAATAGTGGTATTTAAAAGGCTTTTTAAATTTATAAGGATTTTAAGTTCATAAAATAGGATAGTTAAAAATTTAATCATGATTAAAAAAAATTTTAATTTCATAATTGTAAAATGAAATTACTATAATTTTCTTGCTTCTTTATTACTTATTTATTTACATATTTTAATCCTTTATTTAAATAATTTAATTGCCTTTCATGCAATATCAGTATACCCACCAACTACTATGGAATTTTTGTAGTTTTAGAAAGAAAAAAAAATTTGATTCGTAGTGATGGCTTTGACCGATATTAATTTTTTTTTTTTTGTTTTATAACCGTCGTTGAACAGCCGACCTAATTTTTGGGTTTACTACTACTAATGTTTAACTCCATAGCCTTGTAATTCTGAACCCAATCCGGAAGACAAGGAAATTCCTGAATCAAGCAATGGGAGAAATTTGCCTTCGCGGCGGACCTTTTGATGGAGTTAACCAGCATTTGCGTTACATGGAGAGGAAAACCACGAGAACCTCCCACGGTTAGTCTTATGGCAAGGGGACTCTAACCCACGATCCGTCTACCACTGAGGGTATTTCACGTCAGCACTGTGGTCGGGGCAAGCCGGATGCGGAATTCGCATCTATCAGCCATTGCCGGGATCGAACCCGGTTCACCTCATTGGAAGGCGAACGCTCTATCCCCCGAGCCATCGCGATATTAATTCATGACATTTATTGATCAAGTTGCTCAGATTTCTTAATGTTGTCTAGCACAGTATTGTCTATTTCAGTTGTTGCGCCATTTGTATTTACATTGAATTTAATTCCATTTAATTATAAAAAATAAAAATAAAAACTAAGAACGGAATCAAAAAAGTATACTGTTGGACTTCTATTTAACGAACTTTCATTTTGCGAATTTCTCTATTTTACGAGTTTTTTCGAGGAACCAAGAATATTTTGGAAATTTCTTCGTAAAATAACTTCCAAATAGCGAAGTGAATTTTCTATTTAACGAACTTTTCATTGAGATCCACTTTCCCTATTTTCCAAACTATTTCTTAACATTTCAAACTAGTGAACGCATTTTATGAGGGAAATGACCTTGAATTAATTTTCGAAGCCACTGCTTGATGTGATGTATTACTGTTTGCTCTAAAAATTATCTTAGAGAAAGCAGTAAATTCCCTTTCCCTTTTTGTTTGCATTTCAAACGAAAAACTCAGTTCAAATTAACGGATTTTATATGTAGCAATTAAACTTAAGAACGCATGTGACAATGTATGTTTAAAATTACTTTTATAATAAATGCAACTACAATTTTATACATAAATTTAGCTTTTTTTTAGTTGAAAATGTATATAGCATGATAGTGTAACACTGGATAATGTTTTTGCTCTATTCTTGCTTTCCATGCAGATTTCTTTTATAGTTTACAAGATAAAAGTGCATCAATTGCTAATTTAATTGTGTCTAGAGTTTATGAATTTAAAACCTGTTTTGTGTTGCTTAAGTATTTCAAAAAGGTGATTTTCCATTTTGCGAATTTTCCATATTACGAACTTATTATCCGGATTTAGTGACTTCGTTAAATAGAGATCCGACTGTATTTTGGTTGAGATGTTTCATAAGCTTCAGAGTGATATATCCCATAAAAAACTTCGTTAAAATGAACCATATTTCATTTATACATTTTGCCCATTTCCTGAATATTGAATAGATAATAATTAAAAATTATAGTACTTACATCCAAATAATTTGAAAGAGGTTCTGGGAATGGACTTTTTCCCAAGATCCTTCTCGGTAAAGCGATTTCTACAGGTGTTCCAACTTCATGTAATTTGTGGCGGACTGGTCTTGAATGAGCAAGCTTAACCCTAAAAATTATAATTCAAACTTCAATATAGAACTATTATTTAAATTGATTAATTTACAAAAAATCAGCTATCATCATTATATTAAATATATTATTGAAATCATTTAATTTTTTTCCATAACGTGAAAGGCTTAAGGCCTTTATAAAGGTCTTTAATAAAGGCCGAGAAAGGCTTAAGGCTTATAATATAAAAATAAGCCACATTTTATGAAAAGCGTCTTTGGGTAAAATATAATGATTTCTATGTAGACATTAAGATATTTCTGTGTATTGGGCTGTTATCAAATAAAAATTCAGGAAATTTGCAAAAAAATAGTTTTTTTTTAAAAAAAAAACTTCATTAGTAATGAAATTAAAATTTCATCGTAATTGCAGTTCCTTAAAATAGGTTTATTAAAATTATATATTTTTTGCAAAGATTTGACCCTAACGTTGAAATTATCTTTCACCTTAACCATAGCTGTTCACTTTTAAGTCGAAAATAAAAAGCGAAAAATAAAAGTATACTTCACTTCAATATAACTTACTAATTCGTTTGTTTCAAAAACCTCTTAAAAGGTCAAACTCTTTTTTCAAAGAAGTAAAATTTGAATAGGAAAAAGAAGCAGTTTTAAAAACGAAGAGATAATTAACAGAATCGCTAAAAGTGCTATTTTCTTCAGATTTTCGTGAATGGTAGACACCCTTATCTAAAACAACGACTCCTATAACTGAAAGCCTTCACACGGTTTCTTATAGGTAGTCCGATAAGACTACAACGAAGGTAAACCAGGTTACGAAAGAGCCATTTAATTGAAAATCTATTAAAAATTTTAATGTGGTATCAAATATATGCCTAAAAATTTGTGTAATTTATGAATATGATTGGTTTGTTTTATTTATCTGCCAATCTCTACAGATTCAATTCTCAAATATGTATGATAAATTTCTCTCAATTACTTTTAAAATAGAAATTGAGTTCATGCGCACAACTGGTTCGCTTTTTAAATAACCTGCGCAGACTAATTATGAAATCCTATGTGAAGACTCCTATGTGAAGGCTTTCTGATGTAGGAGCTGTTGTCTTAAGTCATGAAACAGTGACTACTCAACGCTAAAGTGGTAGGTAATAAAAAAATAATATCCCCTTATTTTAACCTTTAGAGGTCAAAAAATTTCATAAAGCATTATAATTTATATAATAACCAGAAATCATAAAATAATGTGATTACTAAATATTATGATATAAAAATTTTAAATTTAAAAATGTTGATTTTTGATGCCTTATTAGAATGAAAGATCAGACTGCAAAGGTTTAAACATATGTGTAATACTACTACTTTCATACGCACTATTTTTTTACATATTCTCATTACTAGTAGTCGGGAATGAGGAGTCAATAAATTTAGTCAAAATAATGCACAACAAGTCACGCCAAAGTCTCTAAAAATATTTACGTGCACAAATATATTCTTATAACTTTTCAGTAAGACTCAAAACTCCAGTATTTTAATTTAAAAATATTTGTACCATTGGATTTAAACAACATTAAAATAACTCAAACGATCCACTTTTTGCATGCTTAAGTCAGGGTTCCCACGGGCCTTGAAAATTTTAAAAATTGGTAATGAAAATAAAACATAAGTCGATATTTTAATTTCTGGGTAACCACAACTAAAACTTTATTTTAAAAGAAAGTATGCCTGAAAATTCCAGCTTGCTAAACCATTTAAAAATAAAGTGGTTTATTAAAATACGGAATATATTCTAGCATTAACTTAAATTTACTAACACCACTAAATTTTTAAAGAAAAATAGACAATTCTTTTATGTGAAGCTTGTCAATTAAGAAAAAAATAAAGAAACTAATGCCATTTGCAAAAAGCAAAAATGTAACTAATGCAATTTCCAAATTCAAATTTTATGTAAACAATGTAATTCCCATCATGATAAAATATTGCTTAAATAAATTACAGACAGTCGAAAAAAATTATAAGACTGAAAAGCTATGCAAAATAAAATTTGATAGGCATGATTTATTTAAAATTTAAATTTTTAAAAAAAATCAATAATTCTACATTTCCAGTTCAAATACACTTGCTTATCTTAAAAATCTTATCACTTAAATACTAACTAGCGATAAAGCAGCATAACTTAAACAAATATTTAAGATGACAAAAAAAGGACAAAAAAATTTCATGCGAATATTTTTCAAGAAAAACTAATAATTTTTTTATCTGAAACTTTTCAATTAAGGAAAAACTAAAGAAGAAACTAATGTCATTTCCTAATGCAAAACCCATGTAACAAATGCAACTACTACCATCACAAATTATATTTTAAATAAATTGTAGATATTTCAAAAAAAATTAAAAGGTTGAAAAGCTACACCAAATAGATTTAATAGGGGTGATTCATTTCAAATTTAAATCAATAAAAAAAAAATAATCCATCATTTCTAATTCAAGTTCACATGCTTACCTTAAAAACCTTATAACTTTAGGACTAACTAACAATAGTAAACAGCATAGCTCAAACAAATATTCAAAATGACAAAAAAAGGACGGATAATTTTTATACGGAAACTTTTTTAAGAATAACTGATAATCAGATAGTCAACTAAAAGGGAAACTAATGTAATTTCCAAATAATAACTATGTAATTCTGATCACGTCAAGATATTGTTTCAATAAATTGCAGATAGTTTTTAAAAAAATTAGAATACTGAAAGGCTATACCAAATAAAAATTGATAGACATGTTTCATTTAAAATTTAAATCAAAAAAAGAAAATTAATAATTCATCATTTCTAATTCAAATTCACATGCTTACCTTAAAAGCTTGTCACCTAAAGACAAACTAAGGACCGAAAGCAACGTAATTCCAACAAAAAGTTTCATCGTGACAGACCTCTACAAGTTGGAAGACAGAAAAACGCCTTGATGACCACTTTTATTGTAAAAAATTTATAATCAGCACTGAATGAAAAATAAGCTCACGTGATAAAAATCACGATTTATCAAAGTTAGCTGACTCCTTATTATGTGTGACTATAGAGATTTTCAGTATTCTGATAGGCTGACATTACATCATAATTTTAACAAAATAGTTTTATCTGTTCCTCATTCAATTTATGGTATCATCTTCTCAACCCTATCCCAGCACACAATTAAAGGTAAGGTATTTTTTCGCAATCATTTAATCTGGTGATAGATAATGAATCTTTTGATATGTTACTAACCAGTAACCAAAGTTCTAATTTAGAGTTCTTTGTTTCACAAACAGTTTTTTTTTTTTCCTTTGTCTTGTGAGTTTTGATCATGATGCCTGTAAATCAAAAATTCCCGGGGGGAAACTAATCTGGATGCTTAATCATGGAAAAGTTGCTTAACACTTTTCCAAAACATTAAAAAAAAATCAAAGCATGTTTAACTGTTCAAATAAGATATTAAAGTCAGAGTGGGTAAAATTTTCAAAACTGCAGCATTTAAAATTTTAAAAAAGAAACATACGGGTGTACTATGTCTTAAAATACAATATTAACCTGAAGAATAAGAGATAAATATAGCCACTTCTACAAACTCTTCCGGATTTTCCGGAAGATTTTATTTTTATATTTAATGTGGTAGCAAAGTTTTTGCATTCATGCTTAATTCTTGATTTAACAAATTTGATTTATCATACTTTTAACTACCACTACATTTAAATAGTTTAAACATATATAATAAAAACCAACTGCAGAGATGCCAACTTGCTCCGGACAGCAAATATATATTTTAAAGTGGTAGTTTATCAATTGTGATTCTTGGTTTAATAAATTCAATTTAATAGATTTTTATCCACCACTATTTCTAAATAATTCGTAGGTTTATATAATTCACCACTTTACAGTAGTTTTCTCATGCTATACCATTTAAAAAGCAAACAAAAATAGCCAAATATTTGCAAAATTTAGTTTGTAGCTATTTACCGTTTTTTTAATTATTTTTACGCGTCCTGAGCAGTTGGCATCTCTGCAACTGGCTCATTATTTTATGGTTCAAGTGTTCACGAAAATGCAGAGATGCCAACTTGCTCCTCTGTGAAGCAAATGTATATATTCCAGTGGTAATGAAATTTGAATTATTTATTATTTTTAGCTTAGTATTTCTCATTTTAAGTAAATTTACCACCACTACTGATCGAAAATTCAAAATATCATATGAAATATATCTTTATCGCTGTTATCTTGTAGTGACATGCTTAAAGAGTAGGCGTAATTATCCCTTATTCTACAAGTTTTATTATTTAATTCACTACCAATTTATTAAAATTTTGTTAGAAAGTGGAGCAGTTGGCATCCCAGAAAGTGTTAAACATTTGCCCACAATTTCTATTTGATGGTCAGTTCACTATTACTTGAAAAAAAATCTTTGGAACAGCGCAAACGTTGGCATGTATAATAAATATATCTGCCAATTTTTAAACTTTCCGACGATGGTTTCACCCAGTGGTAGTAAATTTACAAATGAATTTCACTTATTGTATTACAGAAATGCACTCTACATTTTGTAGAGGTTAGAACACACACCAGTGAGATTATCATACATTGATATAGATGTATAATTTATTTCAATTCAGTAGAAATCAAAAATCAATTTAAATTAAATTTACAAATGCAAGGAAGAAGTAGATAGCATATATTTTGCTAACAATTTACATTTAGAAATAAAATTTCACCCAAAATGTGTAAAAAAAAAAAGTTGGCAGTTTTGAGCATATAAATAAAAAAGTATGCAGGAAAAAAATATAAATTCATTGAAGAAAGTACTTAGATGATTTTACTGTCTAATATAACCATAGATTATGACACAATAAAACAAAACCAAAATGAAATTAATTGTAAAATACATTACTTTATATGTCATAATAAGATTTCAACACAAAGTAAGTTGGAAAAAAGTGTAAAGTTAGTACAATTATTGCATCAGTAATCAATGTGAGATCCTTGTTTTCGATTACATTTATCAAACTAGCATTCATGGATACAGATAGAGTTAAAATGCTGGGTAGGGTATCAATTGATGCAATCAAGATATTGTTCCAAAATATCTTGATTGCATCAATCAAATCTAACTTGTTCTTGAATCGTCAGTCAGGTCGGTCAACATCTCTAACTAATCTGCTCCAAAGGATTTCCACCGGATTCAGATGTGGGCTACAAGATGGCCACTTAAGGGATTTAATTTCATTTGCGCTCATCCAGGATTTTGTTGAATAAGAAGTATGGATGGACGAATTGTCCAGTTGGAAGATATAGTCTCCGACCGGGTGCTATAAGAGGAGCAACAGACAATAAATTTTCTCCCTATATATCCTGATGCAGAAGTGAGTTCATTTTAGTTTAGATAAATGCAAGTTACATTGCCTGTTGCAAAAGCTGCCCAAACAATAACGGACCCACCACAGAATTGACTTTTGGAAAATAAATGTGTTTTATATATAAATTGCATCAATAAATAAATAAATAAAATCCATCTCTCTTTTTTAAGGAAACAATCTTGATGATGGACGGGAAAACAACAGCTTCCGTCTTGGTGAAGCTTTTAAAATGTTAGCAAAATTACCAAAAATTCTGAAAGCTATAGTTTTTAATTGTTTACCACTTTCTAACCTATTTTGCAAAAAGCGTAGTTGTTGGCAGCCCTGTAAATACTAAATTTTGCTGCTGGGCATTAAAGGGTTAATTGTTTCTTCGCTACCATTTACATTTTGTGAGCAGGAGGCAGCGAGTTCGAACCGGCACCCTTTAATCTGCAGGCTTTTGTTCTACCCTAGAGCTGTACCTCTGCACATTCTAACTGTTTATATAAATAAATAAATATATATATATATGTATATATAACGGACAACAAATACGGAATATCATGAACAATCATAGAAACCTGAAGTTTGACCACTTGATAACCCAATGCGGAGCATTGCTTTATTGGTCAGTTCAACTGAGAGATGTATGAGTAATTTTTTAATCTCCATATGTATATATATATGTGTGTGTGTATGTGTAATTTTGTTTTTTTAATATNGCATTATATATATATATATATATACATGTATTGATAGATTTTCCTTTGGCTATATTAATGTAATATTGGAAGGCATTATTTTGTGGATATAAATGTGTGAGTTGACGAAAAGATGAAAAGATTATATCTTTTTAGTTGTTTTCCGGCCTTTTTTTAAAAAAATTTAATTCTTTTTTCCCTGCTTACTTTGTATCTGCATATATATATATATATATATATATAAGATAAATACAAAGAAATAATAAAAATATTTTCTATAAGAGAAGGAAAAAGTTATTAAGAAAAAAAAACTAAATTTTTAAAATTTGAAAGAAAATCCGGAATACAAAGCAACCAAAAAGATATAATTTTTTCATCTTTTCGTCAACAACTCACGCAATTATATCCACAAGATAGAGCTTTCCAATACTGTATTAATATATTTATACAATAATACTGTATTAATAATATATACAGTTAGAAGGTGCAGAGGTACAGCTCTGTTGTAGAACAAAAGTCTACAGATTAATGGGTCCCGGGTTGAACTCGTAGCATCTAGCATCTTATAATTTTACCATCGATACCAACCCGAAAGTTTAAGATTCTCACAAAATGTAAAGTGGTAGCGAAGAAGCAATTAACCCTTTAATGCCCAGCCACAAAATGTAGTATTTTTTTCTTTCTTTGTTTATAAAAAATTGGAAACCTGGGCAGCACAGAAGGCCCATATCCCATACATCATGAAATAGTATAAAAAGTAAAAATAAAAGACAGTTTGAGTTCAGCAGTCTATGGGGTGGCTGTTACAGGGAGACAAGCACCTTGCTTGTATAAGTGAAAGAAAATGAAAATAATGAGAGCAACTTGCTGTAATCTGTGGATAGCTGTAGTTTGATTGTCAACGTGAAGTAACATAGGTCAGGATTTTAGTATTGGTAAAGTGAAAATGTAGTATATTTGCATGACCACCAACTACTACGCTTTTTGCAAAACATTTTATAAAGTGGTAGACAATTAAAAACTAAAGCTTTCAGAATTTTTGGTAATTTTTCCAACATTTTAAAAGCCTCATCGAGACGGAGGCAGCTCTTTTTCCATCCATCATTAAGATTGTTTCTTTAAAAAAGAGACATAGATTTTATTTATTGATACAATATACATTTTCAGGCTTGTTTTCAATTAAAGCTTATTAACCTTTTACAAATAGAACAGATAACACAATACAGCACGAAAATACATAAAGGGTAGCAGCGGTATTCGAACCCGTTACCTCCACGCTTCACATATGGTATGGCGGTCGATAACACTGGGCCAGAGAGGCTAAGGAGAGATGAAACAAAGTGGCGTTTTATATGAACTTTTTAATCATTTGACTCATTGGACGAAAAATAACCTTAAATCAAATTTACTAAGCAAAGAATAATACTTTATAACATAAACTTCAGCCCCGGTCTTTATGTAAAAATACCTACATGAAAAAATTGGCAGTATATATGGGTTTATACTAAGTAGATATTTCTTTAGTTACTTCCAATTTAATTTTTTAAAAAGGACTTGTGCTTAGTCTTCAAACCTAATATTATAATTATAATAACTTATAAATACAGAACTATGGTTTTTCTGCGAAATAAATCCAAATGATGAAACTTTTCAGTTAGCACTTTATTGCTTTTTCAGAAAATTAACCTTTCTTTTAAAGGAAAGCTAGACCATCAAGGGAGAAAGTTTATTTATACCAAGACGGAAAAGAGCAAACGATAAAAAGAAAATCATTTATAAATCATCTTATATTGTGATACTAGGAAGATTTCGATTAACTTGTAGTGAAGAAAAAACTTAGTGGTGGACTTAGTTGTAGATAAAGCTTAGAGGACTGTAAATTGAGAGGTCTACTGAAGCCGAGAGATTGACAAAGTCATTTAATTATTATTTTAAACCTTTGCACTCCGATGTCACATCTCAGGCGCCGCCAACAGTTATCACTCCAAAATGAAAATTTTTATATCTTAAGACATAATAGGTCCCTATAAAAAGAAAATTAAAATTAAATAAAAATATACATATAAATAAATTTCAAAAATATGTGCTCTACTTTGATTTAATTTTCCTTAGTTTTTTTCTTAGTTTTAATAAAGTTTATTAATTTTTTCAATTCAGATTTCAAGATTTTGGTTATTCGATCAATAAATTATCACTGTGAAATTCTCCAAAAATTTTTTTATAAAAGTACTGATTTCAAAATTCGTTTATTTTCCTGAAATAAAATTATTAAAGTTAAATTCAGTCATTATTCAGTTAATATAGCATTTTTAAGTATTTTTCTTTCCTAATGATAAATTAAAAATTTTGAAAATTAAAAAAAAAACCTATACACATTTAAAATAGTAGACATTTAACGAGAAACATTTCTACAAATCGAATGAAACTTATAAAATTATAGCAAATGAAACGTAACGGAATATGTAACGATGAAGGCACAAAGCATGATTTTAATGACCATTTTCAACGTTCATGAAAGGCGAAATTGACAGGTTCTCTTTTTAATACAAATTTCGACACTTCTAAATGTTTTTGTTTGATTTTCATTTCAACGAATACCAAAAACAACGAATTACAATATTGAAATGACGTGTCACCCTACTGTGGTATAAAATTATAAATCAATTTTTAAATTTAGAAGCTATATGTAATTTAAAATTGCATTAAAAACAGTAACTGAATTAAGTATTACTGAAATTAAAATTATATTTTAATCATTCCAGTTGCGAGAAGTACTATTTACAGGAGGAGAAAATAATGGAGATGAGAAATATTGTCAATATGGAAGAGGCATCTTCTCTGAATGGAATATTCATAATCTCAAAATAAAGTAAAAGTTGTTTTTTAAGAATATTGTACTTAAGCAGCCGGTACGCCTTCATTTAATCTCTAGTGAGTGGCAACGTATCTGATATTGATTGTTTTAAAATGTCGCTTGACTGTAGTTTCGTTTTCTGAGATCCGAAAATTTGAAAGATATTTACGTTTGCAATTCTTATTTAAAATATGTATACTAGACGGCAAAACAAGTCAGTAGGGAGCAAATCAGCAGTAGATGCAAATAAAGATGTGGAAACTCTCCGATCTGAGATTGAGAATGAACAGAGAATGACGTATGTATGGTGCATTAAACATATATTATACTTAGCGCTGTTAATTTCTAAAATATAAAATGTCTTCATCATTCTCTTTTGTGTTGTAATAAAACCAATATCTTTCAAAATTTTCATACTTATTATTCCTTTAGCTTTCCATCATTATACGCCCAGCATAATAGACAGTCGAGATCTATTTTAAACTTAGCTGACCGATTAATTTTCCTAATCGATTTTATTTAATTAAACTTTCTTCGTGTTACGCTGCTCACAAATAAGTATTAAGCAAATTTATTTGCATTTATTTCTTCTTTTAAGTTAAGTTATTAAATATATTCACCGTTTTCTTTGTTTTTTTTTTAAATTTAGGTACATTTCATTATTTTCAACACTTGAAAAATTTTTAGGTCAATTAATGTTCATATTTTTTTTCCTGGGCAATGTTGATTACGTTCAGCAGTCTCAAGAAAAACAGCAGATCAGAAAAGAATCGTTTATATAAAAAATGTGTTGTATAATATTTATTTATATATATATATATATATATATTTTTCCAATACATTAAAGTGATTGTGTGAATTTTAAGGAGTTACAAGAGGTTAAATCTATCATCTATCTGGTATGTTTAAAGTGATGTAATAATTGTAAATTTTAAATATTAAAATCGAATTGAATAAAACATATTCATTATTGCATTTATTTGTTCTGTTTTAAATTTTAAAAGTTTCTACCTAATTAATAACCTTTAATTACCTATCTAAATAGTTAGAAATTATTTATTAACATTAGTAATTATTTATATTAATATGATGTTTTAATGTTAGCAAATGATACAATTATTATTGAATATTTTGAATGTTGATTTTAAATATTTTATTTTGATTTCATTACTTTAAGGAAAAAATTTAATGTAATCATTTTTAATGGAATTCTCTTCAGCGAAATGTTAGATTTGTCTATCGAAGAACTGCAAAGAACTGTTGATGCATTAGAGCAACAAGTGGATCATACTGATATAGCTGATGGTATTAATTATATATCATGCACTAAATGCACACTTTATTATGATTCACATATGCTGCTGTTGCTGGCACTTTTTCAGCTTATATGTTTTTCTTTAAAAATATCAGTTGCTAGAAGTTTCTTTACTTGTACAAAAGTCTTTAATACTAGCTGCACATTTTGCTATGATTTGCATTTACTGTTAGTTGCAATTATGAATCTATTATCTTCAAATTAACAAAATTTCTTAAAAGTTTTCCTACTTTATGATTTTTTCCTATCAGTTATATAACTCAACCCATCATAAAACCAATATTTAAGAATTTTAACCAAATGAAAACTGAAGAAATCTTTATCTATTAATATTTTGCCTAGATTGGCCCTACTATTTCAGATGTCTTATAGTAATTACTCAGCCTGTATTGATATCAGCCTATATAGATTTATCTGAACCTATATTTTTCAACTACTGTTTTGTCTACCATATCTGTCTATAGTTGACCAAGCTTATTTTGGGCCATTGGAGTAGATTTTTTTTTAATGAAACCATTTATAATTTAAAACAAACCTTGTTTGCAGGTGTTTTTTTTTTCAAGTATTATTAATATTCACCTTCAATACTATTCATAGCTTGTTCCTCTCGATGAAGCTTGTTTTTCTTTGACTGTTCTTGTCTTTTCAACAATTCTCTTGTTCAAAACAAGCGTGTTGATTAAAAGCAGCATAAATATTTACTGATCCTAAACATTTACAATTCATAATGATAATTAAATGTAACAAGAGGATGTAAAAGAAAAATTACATATATAATATTTTAGACCAGATTGTGAATGTTAAAAATAAGTTGTTTTTTCTTATTTTTTTCTTGAAATAAGAGAAAGAGATTTGTTCGTTTTGATTGTTAAAAAGTGTCCAGGAAATAGACGTTTCTGGTAGATGGTACTTTGTTTATGCTACTTTGTAGTATACTTCCAACTGAAAAGCTGTTTCTAATTTATTGCGTCTGTTCATTAGAGAGAATTTAAGCAAAATAACTGAATATGTAATCATCAAAACAAAGTAAACAAAAGTATGGATGTAAGATCTATCTGTGTAGCTGATAATGTAGTAGAATATTATGTGAATCTTGATTTATTTTCGAAATATTGTGGAGCTTGTTCTACATAAAAGTACAACCTCTTTCCAAAAAGTAAGGCTAGGATCAATTTAAAAGTGATCTTTACTTTTAGATTGCTAATTATTTTCTAACTGTGTTTCTAAAAAATCTATCTTTTTTATACAAGAAAAAAATATTTTTTCTAAAAATTGCATTTGAATTTAGGTAATTAGCTTTATTTATGTTTTTATTGCATAATAATTAAGTTCATGTTCTAGATTATTTGCACATTGTATTTACACAGTTGCAATTACTTTTTACTGGGTCAATAAGAATGCATTCAAGTAAATAAATAAATAAATATGATTGAATAGCTTTCTTGCATGAAGATCATGAAGATACAACAGTAATAATTTCTAAAAAAAGTGTTAAAGTGATAAGTAATGATTAATGAATCAGGCTTCAGACTAGCACACCAAATAGTGACAGAATTAAAATTTTGATTAATTGTTACTATCTTGAAATTCATTACATTACTTGTTTTTAATGTTTGTTTTATGATAAGATTTTCAGTGAAATAATTTTTTTTATGGAGCTAGATCCTACAATGGCACTTGACTTATTAATCATTGTTATTCATAACATTTCTGTTCTTAGTCTTGGATATCCTGGTTAAAATTTTTATTATTATCTATTCTAACATCATGTAACTATTTCTTTTTCTCTCTTTGTTTTGCTTCTTAAATTCATTGGTTTCAAATTCAAAATTTTCTCAAATCCTTATTTTCACTACATTTATCTACATGGTCCAGCCATGTAGATAAAAATAGTGAGTGCATTTCAGTTTTCTATTTAATTAAATTGCAGAATTATCTATTGTTTCTTATTCACGATATATATATTTCATTTATGTATTCTAGTGTATTTCTTGAAAATTTTTTCCACATTAACACTAACTTGCATATATATAAAGTTCCAACATCAAATAAATCGTATAGGCCTCATAAGATAACCCCTCTCATTTTAAACCTATTGACTTCAAAATAGCAATTTTCATGCATTTGCCTAAACATTCCTATAAAAAAAATTTTTTTTTTTCTTCTTTAATATATCATCAAATCATAATATAAATTCTATTCTGAACCATTCATTAGCAACTCAGCAATAGAATTTGTACAAATAGTTCTAGAGCTTTGAAGAATTAGGGCTTTTATCTTACCAAAAATGATCAAATTAAAGCTAAATTGTTAAATAAATTAAAATATATCACAAAGGTCTGATGAGCCATAACTATTTAAAATAAATTTTAATTAGATCACTGCTGTGCAAAATTTATGGACAAAGCTGCCAGTGAAACAAACAGGACGGAAGACATATGAGGAGACCAATTACGGTCAGGTATGATAGGGCATAACTATACGTGCAGCATGTCAATGTGGGTGTGGGTTAGAAGGATATAAAGAACATAGGCAGCATACACTTAGCATTTCTGTGCTAGCTACTACACTCTGTACAGTAATTTAAACAAAGTCAAGTTAATGTTTTGGTGTGATATGTCCTACATATTATCCTGTAAACAACATCTGGATGTCTTCATATGAGGTCAAATCATTGGAAAGTCAGAGGAAGATCGAAGTGTGACTAAAGTAGCTGTGAAATTCAGTTTCACCCACAGCTTCATTTCAAAAGTTTAAAGAGCATCTCACATAGCTGTCTGGGAGATTTGTAGTGGTCATTCATTCAATCTCAATGCATCCTACATATTATCCTACTGGTTAAAAGGAATAAACATTAGATAACTAAAGATTTTTTAAAGCACATGCCTGGGATTACTTACTGAAGGACAGATAATGTGCTTTACTGTGACTAGAATAGGGCATAATGATTATCTATTTACCTGATGTCCAATACTGTGTGTGCTATTAAAGTCTGCTTATTGGAGGTAGCATATTCTGTGGTACCAGGAATACCAGAACTGGAGAGATGCATGATGGAATGGATGATGAATGTGCATAGATAAAAGCAGATTTAGATTGATTACCGACTGTGGGCATGTACTCATCATGAAAAATGCATGCCAATAACCCCTCCTACATCATTGAAGAGGACATGTATGGATGATATGGTGTTCTCATTTGAAGTCAATAAGTTAATTTTTATTTTAATCTTTTTCTGTGATTTTAAAATAATATCTTATTTTTTTTACGCAAAATACTAATAAGTTAGTATCTACTGTTACTTATTCTTTTAAAGTCCTCTGGAAAAAAATGGGGCAAATGTCAAAATTCATAATATTGCTGTAACAAATGTTTGTTATTGTGATGTCATTCAATCCAATATCTTTGGTCCCTTGAAATTTGTTATTGCAAGATTCAAGTGTAGTTTTGATTTGAGATTTAAATAAAGAAGAAAAAAAATTAGTTATTACTTTCAAATTCAAGCTTTAATCATTACTCAGTAAAATCATGAATACACTTCTGCCCTATTTAGTGCACAATCATTGCAATTTGACATTAAGTTATTGTGTTTATAATTATTATCGTTTCAGTTTTTTTCTTTTAAAAATTATTGATGATATGCAACAAACAAATATTTAACTAAATTTTAGAGTAATATTTTTTTTTATATTTCTTGTTTTACAGAGAGAACAACCATTCATGTCATGCCAAAATAGGCATTTTATCATTTATAAATTAAATTTATATTTCATTTAATCTTACCAATAAATAGCTATCATATTTGTGCTAAAATCACTTTCTATAAATACTCTTTCTTTAACTGCTTAGTTTACTTATATAAATATTTGAGGTGTTAAAATATAAAGATTTACTACAATGTTTTACCTTTATAAAATATTATTTATTTCACACCTCCTGCACATCTTAAATTTTCATATCTTATATAAAGGAAAATTATAACCTTAACAATAATTAATAACTGTCTAGCTAAATCATAGACTCCTTTCTCATTTTTGGTAAAGTGTTTTGAAGTTTCCTTTTACCACCACCATTTTGATTCTGCATTGGTTGGGAGTGCTCTGAGGGGCTTAGGCTCTATCACATTCACTTTCCTGTTCCGTTTCATAAAAGAACATTTTATATTGTAATTCATTCAAAATTTTAGGCAAAGTGGTTTTAAAAAAAGATTAAAGATAATCTTTATATCCAATTGATTGTGAAAACTGTGAGTATTCTTTGAGCCAGAATGAATAGAATAATATGAAAATTTGTCTCCCCTGCATAAAGCATTCACATTTAAAATAATAATGAATTTCCTTTATATATTTTGTTGAAATTATTTATAATTTCTATATTTGAAGTAGTTTAATTATTAATTATAACAGATTGAAGTAGTGAAAAACACTTTGTATTATAGTTAAAATTTATTTAGATTTTACTCTTGTTATGTAATATTTTTAACTGTTGAAAAGAATAAATTTATGTAGTTAACAATCAATTTGTTTACAGAGGATGAGTGGAAAGTTAGGTACTATACTCAAGTGGAGGTCAATGAACAGTTGGAGAGACAAAGAGATTGGCTGATGGAAAGGGTTGAAGCTGCTAGAAATCAAAGCCAAGAAGGTATTTCTCTGATTTCATTATGAAATTTTAAGGTTCTCTTAAGTAGTTTAAATTAACTTATTTAGACTATGAATGAATTTTCTTATTCTTGAGTACTATTACGGGGGAACACCACTGAGAAATTTTCAAACTAGCTTTTTTTCCCTCACATATTTGATTCATTTTCTTATTTCTAAGTGTATGAATTGAAGCTGAAAGAATGAGGATAGCAATGCTTTTTCATTAGAGTGTGCAGGGTTGAAAGGTTTTTTTATTAACTTTAAATGGTTAGTTATCAAAAAGTCTCACTTAATAAACAATATTATAACTCCTTCCATTTTTTTTTCGATTTATTTAAAATATGAATAGTACATATTTATAACTAATGTAGTTTCTGCAAGAAAAAATCCTATCTGCAACAAAAACTTATCAGAATTCTATGAATGATCAAAATTAAAAATAGAATCTATTCATTATTTTACTATGGAATAGGGAACAAATGAAGACCGCAATGTTCAAGTTCCCGTAACTTTTTAGTCTCAATCTTTAATATATAATCCCCATCTTTATTTATAACCTGGATGCACATAGAATCACAAATATTTTTGTGAAAAAATGCCCAGAGTTTGTAAAGTTTAAGGAGCTCTGCTTTAGATCATTATTATTTTTTTAAACTTAAAATTATTAATATCAAAAGATTTATAGTATATTATAAATATATCTCCTAAATACTATGTAGCACAAATCCAGATTTGCGTGAATCTTTCAGACCAGAATATAATTCATTATCACCTCAGTTATTTATTAATCAATGTTAACAATTCTTTCAAATTATGCTACAGATATAACTATTTCTCTCTCTCTCTCTCTTTCTTTTTAATCCCCATTTAGACTTGGTGAATTCTTAACACAATTAAAAATAATAATCTCATGAGATTCAATTGTCAAATAGTGAATATCTGTTTCATATAAAAACCGAACAGATATTAAAAATTGTTAAAATAAATGTCTGTGGTTGTTACAAATGATAGAATTAATAAAAAAATTTCAAATTTTAATTGAAAAATAAGCGAAACTATATTGTTATATTCTCATTTTTAGGTGTTTCTGCTTTGCTAGCTGAACTTGATCTTGATAGCCTAACTGAGGTAAAATATAAATCTTTCTAAGTATGCATTGCAAAAAGCTTTATTTCTATCTTCAGTTTTTGTAAACATTTTAGACATTCAGTTCACCTATGGCTTAAAAGTTCTTTACAAAAATTAGCTGCCAAATCGTAAACTTACTGACGTTCTTAACTAGTGAAAAATAATATTTTGGGTTTAAGGGTCAAACTTTTAAAAGTGATTTATAAGTGAGTTAAATGTAAATATGTTTAATAGTTTAATCTGAGGATTGTGGGTAGATTTTAAAAATAATATTTTTTTGATTATATTGATTATTTTTATTAATTGCATTGCAAAGAATTCTAAAAAAGAAAAATTCTTACAAATTAAAGGTAAAGGTTTAAATTCAATTTAATTATAAGAAAATAAAAAAGTCTATTTAATAAGTTATCTTTGTATTATATTTTCCATTAAATTCACTATTTCGCTATTATTCAAATTTCGGGATGTTTGTAATCCTGTTCCAACTAATTTCAAGATCCTATGACTATTTAAATCATGGAGAATATATTTACTATTTGATAGTACTTTCTCTGAATTTTGAATATAAAGAGGTTCAAGTATGAAATTATTGTACAAATTTTAAAAATATATGATATTAACTTTAAATTTTTAATAGGAAATATTGTCTCAATAACTTTTTATCAAATATATATGTGCTGCAGGACGAAGGAAACAATGCAGTTAATTTTTTTTTTCAGTTATTCATTTTTAAAAATTTAGTTTTGATTAAATTTGTTGTTCTCATAGCATGTATTTTCACCTGCCAAATTGACAAACTTGAATACCGATTAATTTAAAAGCTATAAGCTAATAAAAATATCTCATATTACACAAGAAAATACTATTCATAAGTTTTAACTTAATTTTCCCATAAGCTTGAAAATATCCTACCTTATTATTTAAAAAAAAAAATGATATACATGTAAATTTATTTTTAAATGTAGTATATGTATGATTTTATTACTATTATTGGCATTTCAGAGTCAACTTCTACGTTATTTGAAGCAATTGGAAAAAGACAGGAATTCATTATATAATGAGTTACGAGATAAAGAATGGAAACTTGATCAAGAATCCAAGGTGGGATTTTACAAATACTCTTTATCATTAAGTATTTTCAGTAGTTTTTAACATGTTCAAAGTATTTATCAGTATTTTTACTATTTTTCTAGACATTCCATAAGTTCAATGATACCAGGAAAGCCTACATGACAGAAATTACTGAAGCAATGCTTAACTTGGAAGCTATGAAAAGTCGTCTTAGGATGTTTGAAGGAAGTGAAAATGGATCAATCGCTAAGTGTCCTCGTCATTTAAAATATTTGTACGATTCTAATAATCCTACTTTCTCAAAGCTCTCATAAGACCATGGGATCCAATTATCTCATGCATCATTTTTTAGAGTATGAAATTTAATGAACTTCACTCGAAACTGATCAATTTTTACTTTAAAATATAGGAAAATCATAAATATATTTTCCATTTTAAAACCTATATGAGACAATTTCTGATTGATAAAAAAATTCTCTGTTGCAAACAAACTCTTTTTAATTTGGAGACTTCTCTTATCAACTTCGTATACTTAAAATATAATGTGCGTAGAACAAGTTTTATTGTAGTCTTCAAATTATTAAAAGTTAAACAAAAAAAATGAAAAAGCAACTAACAAAGCATGTTTTTGGTATTTTAAAATAAGCCATATTCTGCATAGAATTAAATGTAAATAGTTTCAAATAATTTATTTAAATTTGTTAAAGCTCCAACATTTTATGAAATTATATTATCAATATTATAAAGTATCAGATTTTAGTTAAAGTATCAAATCATATTGTTTAATTTTACTGAATATCAAAACATACGACAAAAACATTCGTTTTTTATAAAAATGTCCATATCTCCATAAATATTTAAGCTTGGTATATGAAATTTTGTTAAATTACTGCAAATAACAACCAAAATAGTAATTTAAGTTACAAGACTTACTATATTTTCTGACAGAGTGTTCAAACATGCTTGTTTTTCATTTATAATCTATTACCGTTTTTCACACCTCAGTAAGCCTTAAACTTTATTGATAAGTATGAGAAATACCATGAACCAAACACTTATAAAATAATCCTCTTAGTATTTTTTGAGAAATTTAAAAAAAAATTTCAACAATTGAAAGTGTCTCTTCCATTATTATGTAATGTAAGTTACTCATAAAGATAACAGCAAAGTAATTTTTCTACATAACCTTCGCAAATGTCTTTAATCCCTTTATTAACACTTTTCTATTATCATTTCTATACTATGAAAGAAAATGTCATATTATGAAATCAAATGCAAACTACTTATTTAACACATTGCATGTTGACATAATATTAATAGCTAACAGATATGTGATCATTTTTTTAATTAACAAATTTTCACTTATAACTTATTCAAAATGTTATAAGTGAACTGTTATGATAGGTATTGACAACAAAAGTTAAACCATTTTTTTAAAACTTACTTATAATTAACTTTTATTCTTATAATTATGCTTATAAGTTTTAAATTTTGATATTTTTTTGGCCTAACTTACAAAGGTTATTAGTCTGAAAATGAATAAGTCAACAAGAATTCTGTTTAAAATTCTCCTGTAAATATTTTAAACAACTTTATCTCTAAAAATTAATACTAAAATTACTATGAGATATTTGCAACTTTTATGTTGTTTTTTAATGAAACAAATATGTTATAAAATTAATCCATTTTCAAACAAAGTATTTTTCTTTTCAGAAATATTTTACCGGATCAAAGAGTCATTGATCCCAGAAAAGGACCAATTAAAAAAACTGCAGCAGTTAGAAGCCTTCCAAAACTTAATACAGCCGATAAAGATTTTAATGATGACGATGATTTATTGGATAAGCAGAGTAAAAAGTCTGCAGAATTCTAACATTGCAATTTGTTTTTAATTTAGATGATTTATCTCCATTAGTTGTAAGAATCTTATTTGCCTGTATAGGTTTTTAAAGTCTTTCAAGTCTTTACTGTAATACTCATCTCTTGCACAAATAAAAACATATTGTTCATTATACTTGGTTGGTTTATTTAGATATTTAATTAACGTAAAAATGATTGAGAGATTTATTTAATCAAAAGGTGATATCTTAGAAACTGTTGAAGAAAAAGCACCCGAATAACTTAATTATAGAAGCTAAGTTGGTTATTTACCAGTGCTAGTAGCGCAAGTGCAGATAATTCTAATAATAGAATCATTTATGAAAATATAGGAACAATTTTTCACAATTAACTAAAAGTTTTACAAATATGATTATTTTCACAAGAAATATATAATTAACATTAATCAAAAATTTCCAACAGCCAAAGTGATGAATTTTTTAAACTATCTTTTTTTATTACTGAACCATGTTTATGTAGCAATAAATGACTACATGAAGCCTTTTAATTCATGGACTGAATATTTTTATGAAGAGTAATATATTTCTAGCTTTAAAATATCAAAAAATTTCTTTATGACCTCAGTTTAAAAATTTTGTTGGTATGTTATAAAATCATTTTCTTTTAAACTTAACCAGTTTAGTGTTATGTACTCTTTTAGGAGCAATAAGGCAGCTTTTATTCATTTATGAAACATACATGTGAAAAAATTTTCCATTGGCCAATAACAAGTTTGTGTGATATGAGAAAAACATAGATGAAGAAAACATGTTCAAGATATTGAATAAATTAAGAAAGTTATTGAAAAAAAAAGATTCTTAATCTTGACAAGAAACAATGTTTCAAATACAAATGCTGTTTGCATGAGAACTGGAGGTTTCAATAAATAGAGCAAAAACATAGAATGTAAGATTAGTTTTTAATATTTTAAAAATTAATCAAAATATCAAATCATATTTCAACTTTGATTTTATGAAAAATTGGGAT
The DNA here is from genome assembly GCF_043381705.1 of Parasteatoda tepidariorum. Taxonomy (NCBI): domain Eukaryota; kingdom Metazoa; phylum Arthropoda; class Arachnida; order Araneae; family Theridiidae; genus Parasteatoda; species Parasteatoda tepidariorum. The sequence goes on along the minus strand of NC_092215.1, from coordinate 34,898,191 downwards.
AAATATATTGCGTTTAATGTATTAAGGGAATACAAACTTAATGTTTTTAAAATTGTGAACAAAATGTTTTCCTCATTTAAATTATTTACTTTCAAAAATCAACTAATGCATATTACCAGTATTTTAAAAACAAAGCTCTACTTTTTAAAAATCTAAACAGATGTAAATACATATTTCACATTCAATGACTGTAACCATTAACTAATAAGATGACAAATACTTTTCTTCAAATACTGTATACAACTAATTATTTAAGTTAATCTCTTGGAAAAATGACTTAGAAAACATTGATAATATATAACTGTTAATTTTAAAATAGAATAAGTTACACACGAGTTACTTAGGAAGCAATGCAGTGAAGTGTATTTTTACATATATATATATTTTAGTTTAATAGGACTTTTTTATATTCCCTGAAGTAAAAAATAAATAATTAAAGACAGAAAATAGGAGTGATTGTAATATATGGCTGAGAAATGTGCTTTGTAACAATACAAAGACAAATGGAGGATTTGGGATTTAAAAAGAATAGCAGTAATATTTATTTTGTATTATAATAGCAGTCATATTATAGAAAATTCTTCAAACATTTATGGGCCAAATGCTTAACGATAACCCTATTTTCATCTATACATTTTAACAAATAAAGAAATCGAATTTATACAGCAGGTTTCCTTAAGGCTATTAAATTATCATTTTAGTGTTATTTTATGGAAGATTTGTATATCTCTTTGAAACTCAGTAATAATTTTTCCCCATAGTTTTAATCGACTTCTAAAAGCAAAACAAAAATATTATAATTTTAAAAAGTTTATTACAATCCACAAGATATTTTAAATTTGTTCAATGCTACTAGTTTTTAATTTTAAAAAAATTGGGTATTTATTAATTAAATTTTTTTCTTTTGATGACAAATATTTCAGCTGATGTTCAATAGAAAATTGAAATGTACACATTTTCAATTTCTAAATGAGCTATCTAATTAAACATGCAAAAGCATAACTTTAAAGAAAGATGTGCAAAAAGAAAAAGTTCAAATTACTGAATAAATTTAATTTCTCAATACACAGATATTAACAAAAATGTTAGTTTAATTAAGTTTGATTTTTGAGATGAAACCTAAAGTTATAGATTTGATTTAATAATACAAAACATATTGGTGCATAGCTGCTAACTTGTGTGGTTGTTAAAGAATTTTTTTAGTTTAGCAACACGAGTGTTTTAATGTATAAATCTTGGTCGATAAATTTTCAAAACAAATTACCACCACAACAAATCAGTAATTCAAACATGTATATATAAGGTCTATTAATTTGGCAATGTGATTAAATGTTAAGCTTTATTTTTAGCAAATAAATCCTACTTTATTTTATGTACCACTGCTTAGCTATATCTTTTCCAAGGACAAAACATACACCAACTGTACATGGATGACTTCTAATTGTGAATGATGGTAATTAAATCATATGAATAAAGATATAAAATTTCAAATTGACAGAGCTCTTGACTCTCAGATATATTAAAAGATGTAGATTAGAATACTAAAAAGGTTTGATGAATCAATTTGGTAAGAGTATTTTGTTGACATTCAGAATAAAATTTTTACAAGGCATGACCTTAACAATAAATAGCATAGCATGAATAGGAAAAAATCCAGTAGATTTTAGGAAATAACATAAAATTTAAGATAATTGTTGCATAATGTACTAAATATTTTACACATAGGAAATTTTAGGGGCTTTTATAGTCATCAAAATAGAAAATCTGCAATATTTTCCAGTTATGATTGACATTAAATGAACTTGAAATGTTAAACTTTATGTTTACTCTTAATTTCAAATATTAATAAGCATTTAAATCATCAAAGATAGTTAAATGGTTATTTTAATTAATTTGAAACGATAGTTCTGAATAAAACTGAACATTTTAGAACAAAAAAAAGGGGTTAAACTGATTTCTATAAATGAGATTTGCTTCATTATGTATTAGTAATACTTATTTAAATATTCAAGCTATCAAGTAATAGTCTTTCCAAACATTCTATTTCAATAGGGATTTTTTTAGGAAACTTACTCAATTTTATGGAATTTTCTAAAATGTATAAAAACCAGAATTTTAATTAAACAGGTAAACCTGCAGAAACTAGCAAAATCCAGTAGTCTACTGGAAAGTCCTGTGTATACAATAGTTATTGAGATATTTTGTGACTGAAATATAAAATAGAATAAAAAAATACATGTCTTAAGCAAGATAACTCCTGGTCTAATTCACTGTAGTTCAGTTATACTATTTGCTTCAGTTGGCTACCATTTATAACTCTTATTTATATTTCTGTTATTTTGTAACAGCTTATCATTAATTTTATAATGTTACTATTAATTCCATGCCTGTTATGATAAAAAAGAAATGGTACTGGTACCTAGAAATTTGAGCTTTTGTTTACTTTTGAATTAACACATTAGATCTAAAAAGGTATGAGACTTTTCTTCATATTATTAATTTTCAACAAAAACTACCAAAATTTATTCGCCAATTTTAAGACAAGTTTGCTTTTTAGAAAAGCCCTTATAATATGCTTATAAAATTGACCTGTATAAGTTATACAGCTTTGTTTAGGATATTAAAAATAACTTATCTAAATTTCAGAAAAAATACAAAATACTAAATTTTTAGGAGGTCAAACAATCAACATCTGAACAATGAAACATGATTTTTGTTGAAAAAAAAAAAGAATGATCTATGGGTGATTCTCACGAAACATGAAATTCACTGTCCCTTGCTCCAAGATCTAATACTAAAAGAACTTTTTCGTTAAAAAAATTAATAAATTGCATTGCTGTTAGCATTTTAAAATGGCTTTGCACTAGCATTGACTGTTTTGTATACTTAAAAAATTTAATTGAATATCAAAATGTCATGTCCCAAACAATATTTCCAATAATAACTAGCTTCAAAACTTCCCATACATTTTTCAAAATCTAATTTTGTTTATCTTATCCTATGTAAGCATTTCTAGAATATACGCAGAGAGTATTGATTACTAAAACTTCGTTTAAAATAATTTTTTCTGTTAATAATTTGTTTGTCCCATGAAAATCTGTCATTTTCCTGGCTACTTTTATTTAGTGATTTATAACCAAAATAGATAGAGCCAGGAATCAATATCTTATGTTAATAGATTGATTAGATACCCTCCTATCTGAACATGTCTTGTTGCATGAATAAAGAACCAATTTTCTGGCTCAAAATCTATTTCAA
>NC_092215.1:34889087-34893800 GCF_043381705.1 Parasteatoda tepidariorum | reverse complement strand
AATATTATCTTGAAAAACCTACACATCAGCAACAAAAATTTTTTTGTTTCTTTCTACAGTGGATAAAAAGAATTAATTTAAGCAATTTATGGTTCATCTAACATAAAGGCTTAAGTTGAGTTACTTACTATTAACTTAAAATGACTGTTTTTTAAACTTCTAAGGTAATATTTCATTTTCCTGGCATTCAAGATTTGGTGATTTTCTATTTTTTTTTTCTCGAGCAAATGTCAATAAACTACACTGCTGTCTATAAGATATTAATAAGTGTAACTAAAGAAGTATACAAAAAAATTTTAGATTATTTTGAAGACTTTAAATTTAAAGAAATATTTTGGTCCGAATTGTCATGTTTCGTGAGAATCACTCATATGCATGTACCCAAGGGAAACCAACTAACTACGCTTTTGAAGAAAATTTCTTCTTAAGGTATAGAAGTGTATGTTTTAACATATAATTCTTTGTTTTGAAATTTCATATAAGAAGCCATTTTTTCCTATTAACTAGTGGTGTAGCTTTTAAAATGTTTGCAGAATTCCAAGAGCATAAGCTTTTAATTTTTTACCATTCTATAAATATTTTAGAAAGTGTATAGTAATTGAAAGTTCAGTGTTTTCTAAATAAAGATTTCGACTTTTATATTCCATTATTTTCTCTAAATTGTAGTAATTTCCCGTGACAAAATTTTACATTAATTATTTTACAAAAGAAAAAAATCTAAACACAAGAAATTTTTTTCATAATAAAACAATAAAAATTTTCTGGTGCTCCAAAAACTTCAGAAATTATAGTGTGAATACATCATAACCATTCCCTTTTGGCTTTTAATGGGTTTCAACACACCAATGTCAAGCATTTTTCTCCATGGTAATAACCATTGGCCTTTCAACTAAACCGCCTCAAAGTGACCCGAGAGAATGGTGCATACTTGATGTGAGAGTAGGACATCATAGTTAAAAAGAAATCCACAATGTACTCGGAAAAGAAAATATAATCATTTTATTATACGAGAAACTATAAATAGAAATCTTTACCAAAACACAAATATCACTAGACATAAAAAGGGACTATTTACAATGTAATAATGTTTATTAATTGCTATTTGTTGAATGTTCCAGGGTGTTTATGAATATTGTTCTTTCAGCTGTTTCACTTTCAAGGTTAAGTGTAGTTAAATATTAATTGATATCTCAAAAAATTAGTCAATTTTCACAGCACCATATATTTTTCGAATGAAAAAATAGGCTGCATAGAATCCAATTGTTCCTGTCAAAATCCAGAAGGTTAGTACCATCAAACCAGTGTAACCAAAATACAACAGTGTTGGAATGAACTCGGTTATTTCCAGCTATAAATAAAAACATCTTTAAGTGAAAATAATAACATAGTACAATTCTTAAAGTACATTCATATAATCACTGTTTTTGTACAGCTCCTATACAAGTAATTTAATTAACTTTAGATATTGAAGCTAAATCACAATGATTCTATCTTATACTAGTTGTTGTATAAAACTTACAATTATGAAGAAAAATGTTAGGTATTTAAAATGAAATATTAGGGGAAAATTTTTTTTTTCTTTAATAAAGATAAGAGGCATTTATTTAGAGACTGTCTTAATATAAAACAGGATGAAATAATTTAAGAATTGTTGTTCAATATTATTTATAAGCATGAATTATTTTGGGGTATTAAACATATGTTCAAACAATCACTACATTTATATATGTTATTATAAAAAGAGAAAAAATAAGAATTGCTAATTTGTAAATTTATTTTTAACTTCAAAGCAGGGTTGCCACAGTAAAAAATGAACAAAAATAGTTGCTTTTAGTAGCCTCAAGCATGAAAATTGCTGCCTAAAACAATGAAAATAGTTGCCTGAACAGGAACAAAAATCTATCACAAATAGTAGCCAAATAACTAAAACTATAGCTTAATTGAAAAATACTATGACTAGGACTGAGTGATGTCACAAATTTTAAATTGTGATACATCGTCACTTAGACATCGCGTTAAAGTTATGTATCACGACTTAGCATAAGTTCAAAAATTACCTATGGGAAATCTTTCAATCAATCAAAAATAAATAAAGAGGAATAAACCTATTAGGAAAGAAAATATTAATTCTAAATATATTCTACTATGATCCCAAGCTTTATTTCATTTTTCTTGAATTAAAAATAATTTAAGATTTATTGTTTTAAAAATAATAATACTGTAACAAAATATTTTACATACATGCAATGAAAATTAAAAGAAAAAGAACAAAAGTGGAAAACAAACCAAAGAAATGTTCCCTTTAGAAAAAAAAATTTTTTGTTGAAAAAAAAACCATGCTTTTGAAGCATTATTAGACCCTTTTTAATTTAATTATTTAAAATAATAAGAGGTAGTATTAACTAATAGTCAAATTCTGTACTTAAGAAACACTTATTTATTATTATTTTTTTTGAAAATAAAATCCACTAAAGATTTATTTGTTTAAAAATGATACTGACTATCTAACAAATTATAAAACAAACAAATATTGAAAGAATTTTAATAAAAAAAAAACTTTAAGTACTAATGTTAAATTATTAAAAAAGCGACAAAACATTACTAAACTCTTTATTTAATTAAAGAAAATTATTTGTTTTTTCTTTTCTTTTTTTTTAACTAATAGCCAACTTTTTTAAACTTCGTTTCAATTTTCTCAAAAATAAAAGCAAACTAAATAAATGGAAGCTTTCTTTTAATTTTTTTATAGTGAAAAACGATTGGACATTTATTGGTTTAACAATAATTAAATTATTATACTTAAATTATTTAATAGATTTTAAAAAAAAGAACTTTTTAAAACAAAGTTAAATACGAAATACCCCTATTAAATTGTATAGCTTAAAATGAAAATCAATGTAAATATTTTTTTATTTTATTTACATTTTCGTTTCATTGATCTATTGAGTTCAGAACGAAAATTTAAGATAACAGCGATTGTGCAACAATCGCAAAGTAACCGCAGGTCTACTAAAAATAATTGACAAGAATTGTTAAACCCAGACAGAAAAAAAAATGGTACATCTGAAGGTAAGTCTGACTGAAAATAATTTACTAAGAGCCTGACAATTATTTCTGACAAAATAAAATGCACAACAATTGCAAAATGACTCGAGTCCCATTGAAAATAATCTTCAAAAAACGTAAAATTTAAAAGACAAAAATGGACATTAAGAAACTGTGCATTGCGTTCTACATAACAATGCTGATCCTCGTACGAAACTGGGAGTTCTGATTCAATTCGCTCCTTGTCATTCAACATCACGAAACTATCAGCAAATGCTATCTACATCTGTGCAGCAAGACGAAATTAAAATCGTCTTCGTCAGTGCAGTAACAGCGCAAGCCTAGTCAAGGATCCTTGCATATTAAATAGTTAAACCGCGATTGTAGCCTTATTCCGGCTGTTTAAATCAGATTTCTGATGCATTGCCTAAAATGAAAGTCACTACATCGGCCTACCGATATATGCGTTAAATCGATATTTCGTGATACATCGATTTATCGCCCAGTCCTATCTATGCACCAATTCTAAATGTATACCTTTTTAAATTTGTACAAAATAGTTTTGAACAAATATAAAAAGGTATACATTTTAGAAAATAGGTACCTAAATAAGAGTCGAATTACAATAAAATATGAATGTTAATAGAAGGAAAAAAACAATTAAAAATAACAAAACTGCCCCTCGGAGAGAAAAAATAACAAGTACTTTATTAAATCTAAAGGAAATTTAAATTTTTGGCTTTTTGGACATAAATAATTGCATAAAAGTTTGCTTTATTTTATTAACGTTCTGAAAAGTAACGTTCATTTATGCGAAAATACTTCGCTAAGAGTAAAAAAGTCTCCTAATAGTCGCCTATTCCTGAAAATAGTTGCTTTTTTAGCCTTTTCAGGTAAAAAAAGTCGCCTAAGGCTGAAAATAGCAGCAAATAGTCGCATTTTAGTTGCCTGTGGCTACCCTGCAAAGGAATTTGGATTTGGTAAAGGTATAAAAAGAAATATGTAATGCACTTAAACTATAGAATACTTTCACCATACATCTGGAAGAAAAAAAACTTACCTTAGTAAGGAAGTAGAATACAGAATAGGCAAAAACATATAATGCAGATCCACCTGACACCATAATGGATCTCCACCACCAATGATAATCCTGAAAAATATTCCATTTGAAATTATAAAAGCAATGGTTTTATTTTGTTACAAAAGCTAAACAATTTTTAATATCAAATTTCATTCATTTAAAAACTTGTAAGACAAATTTATTGTTATGTATTGTCTCCTTTGAAAAAAGGGATTATAATAAGGGGAAAAAATATAAATTTGTTAACTACAGAGGCTTAACACAATCAAATAAACATTTAATTAGCTAACCACTCTAATATGCATTAAAAGTTTCATTGTAAATTCTTTTGATTGGTGTATTAACATTTCATGATTACTAGCTTGCAATATATTTATTAGTACAGTACAGAACCCGTTATCCGGAAATCAGAAAACCAAATTACCGGAACGAAATTCGATAAATTTTCCCGCCATTTTTTTAAAAAAAGTTTTTTTTTCCTCATAAGATTTTAGGATTTTTCTTTCTTTTTTGAAAGATGTTTACCTTACCATCATTTTGGAAATAATCATTAGTGTATTACTTCATCGTTTTTTCTTCTTTTTAAG
>NC_092215.1:34736043-34886350 GCF_043381705.1 Parasteatoda tepidariorum | reverse complement strand
CTTTTAAATCAGGTAAATACGAAAATCGATGATTGATATTAAAATCGCGTGAATAAAAATCGAGATCTGAATTACGAAAATACGAGCTATCCAGCCGACGGATAAAAAATACGGAAAATCTTATTTTCTGTGCGTGAAATCGGAGAAAATAGCTAAAATAAGTAAAAATGCGGAAGGGTTAGCAGCTAGGGCGTAGATTGAATTTTCTGTTTATCTTTGAAAATCGTAAATAAATATAATTATTTTACTTCAATGACTGAATTTAAAAAAAAAAAAGCGGGATATTTATTAAAAAAAGACGAAACTTTTAGAGAATCTGAGTTTTTGATAAAAAGGCTGAAATTCAAGAGACAAAATAAATCCCATCCCTGTATAAAGGTCAACCAGTTTTATCCCAAGGAAATGATTTTTAGAGAAACTTCAGAGGGAGGAAAAGGGACTTCAATAATTTCCCTCCGCGGGAAAATTAAATTCCTCATAAAATATTTTAACTTGAGCAAAAAAAATTTCAGCAGAAATTAGCGGGGAAAATCTGAAAAAAAGCGGAAATCCGCGAATCCGCGGAAGAATCTCATCCCTGAACGTTGGCAAGATTGAGACAGAAGTCTTGCTTTTTAGGTTTAAGTTTAACAGAGGGAAAAAAATAATTTGTAAAGCGACTGTCGTGCAAGTAATTTGAGTACCTAAACAACTTTGAATCATGAGCATGTAGTAAATAGCTGGTCAATTATTCATATTTTTTCAATTTGTGATACATATAATTATTTGATTTTAATACCTTGAATTTTTTTTCTTCCTTTTTGCAATGTGCTTATATGATTTATAAGAAAATTGAAGTTACCTTGCTCATACCTAACTAAGGGTCATCTTATGTTAAATTGACTGGTATGCCATAATGATTCTAGCAACTAAAAGGCTGCTAATATTTCTAATCATGATTTAACGAGCTATGATGATGAGAAAAAGATGGAAATAGAATAAAACATCCAAATTTTAAAATTACAAGCATAAAGACAGATGGTTGTGAAACTTCTTGGGGGGGGTGGAAACTTAGAATCAACTCTGGCAATTTTTTTTTTATCATTTGTGGCAATGGTGGCTTGAAAGTATTCTATCTTTGAACTAGAGATAAGACGAAGTCATTCACTTCTCATGAAAAAGGAGATAAATCCATTATTAGTCAGGTCTACGTTTTTCCAACTCCTTTACCAAGGAAACAATAAGGTAAATTTCTTTTTGAAAATTTTTCCAATCAGAATCCAAAAATTTAAGAAGTGTTAATATATACTCATAAAAATAATAAATTTTTGTAAACTGAAGCATATTTTAGCACATTTTACTCCTGCAATAGCAACATTTCTAAGAAGGCACCTTTAGAGAGTATTCAAAAGAAAACATCTGGAGAGCAAAGCAATTCCATTTGTCAGGGAAAATTTTTCTATTAGGGCTTTTTAATTTTTAATGAAAAAGAATGCACTGTAACGAAATTTACAAAACAAAGAAAAACATCTAATAGTTTCAAAACTATGCACAGATTCTTATTAACTTTGAAAGATAAATTTTAATTTTTACATAACTAGTGAAAGATATTAGATTTGATTCCTCATAATAAAATTTTCATAATAAAATTTTGTATTGGAGAAAAACCATTGAGCACATCTTAAAAGTAATGTAGTTAACATTGATACAATGTTGTTAAAACTTGTCACTAAATTCCCTAACATATAGCAACAGATACTTAACCCTTAGCAACAGATACTTAAAATACTTACAGCACCAGAGGATTGTTTTCCCCAAATAAAAAAATTCAAAACAAAGCCTGTTCCAAACACAATTCCTGGATATAACAAAGCAGTCTAAAAAGGAAAATAAATTTTTCAACACATTATAATCATAACGATATAAATATCTATACTAATTTAGAATTCGTAAGTACATTTTATATAAAATAGCAATATTAGTATAAAATTAGCAAAAAAAGAAAAAGAAAATTACCAATTATAGAGGGTCAAAATGATTATTTTTTATTACATTTCATAAAAAAGGTGAAATATTTTAAAATTGGTTTAAAATAAAATAAGACTGCACGAAGGTCTGATTTGAAAATCAGACAACTTTAATTTTGAGATACAGGCCCTAAACGTTTATTGAATGTATTAATTTTCCTATATTGTCCAATTTTTGGTGTCTAAGTTCGGTAGCAAAAACTGGAGCAACAAAACAAGTATATAAGTTTCAAAATGCCGGCCAGGTGGCTGAGTGGTTAGTGCTCCTGACTGCGGAGCCGATGGTTGAAGGTTCGAATCCTGCTCAGGGCATGGATGCTTCTTTCTCTCTCTCTCTTTCTGCGTTCTATGTCGTTTCTCCTTTGTGTGTGTGATTGTGTGAATATGACCCGCTCTATAAACGGGTTTGTGGTTGTGTGACGTGGGCGACGCTGATCCACCGTTGTGGCTTCGCCACAGGTGCCCACTGGGTAACGAAAAGAGAGTAGCAGTTCTGGCATTCCTGAGGCCAATGGGTCAATGTCCCAAGTGCCTGCCATTTAAAAAAAAAAGTTTCAAAATAAGACAGTGATGATCTGCATGAAAGTGGAAGTTAACTCCACTTTCGTTCTTTTTTTTTTAAATAAACGGAGGTGAACCACCATTTAAATAAAGTTTTCAAGTAATACTGAAGGCAAAGAAATGTAACAAATTCAAGTTATTAAAATAAATGCAAGAAAAGTGATTTTTAAACATTATTTTGAATGCTAGTTCTCCTTTTATTGTATCTCTTGTAACATAAAATTTTCAATAATACAACATATATTTCGAATAAAACAAATTTTTTGCTTAAGATATTGTTACCGTTAGATGAAATTGTTATGCAACATTGATTAAAAAATTTTTTAAAAAAATAAAGTAATATATTTAAAAACATTACTGTTACAAAAATCAATATATTTAAGTTAAACACAAAATCATTATCTGTGACTATTATAAATTTTAATTATCCTAGGGAAATCAATTTTCAGAGCAAACAAGAAAATATATTCTTCCAGGCCTGAGAGGATTTAAGCTATGGTAAAACAGCAAAATATTGTGTTAATCTTTCTGAGTGCTCATTCAAAGAAATAAATTATTCATTAAATAATTTTTTTTTAAAGTTTTTTCTCTCCAGATTTGAAATAATACCAATTTCAAGATATAGTTTTTTATCATAATTATTAAGCAAAAAAATTTGAATATCACAAAAAAATTCAGTTTTCATTCAAAAGCTATTTAGATCTATTTCATTGAATTCTCACATCATTTTCAGATTACTTATAGAAAGAAAAATAAATCTGTTAACCATATCTGTAATTAATATTTTTTTAATGAATGCTTAAAAATTGTATTTTTTTTACAGTGATTGGGGCGAAATGACTGATGAGGAAAAATATGTTTAGTAAAGATGAATTAAAATTATTGCAGTATTAAAATGACAAAATTAAAAACAGTTGACTGAGATCTAATTCAGGTTTGCAACCTGTGGCTATTTTTCAGAACTTGTTATTCAAAGGTTCAACTTAACATTAACCCTATGGAAGACTTCTATTTTATAAACATAAGATTATTCTTCAGAGGTTGAATAAGATTATTGTTTAGAGGTTTGACTGCACAAGTGTTGTTTAACAAATTATGGTAAACATAAAAAGAAAAGAAAAACATTGAAAACTTACATAAAGAGCAGCTTTCTTCCACTGAATACCTCTTAGAGTTTTATACAAGCGAGCAGAAAAATATCCAGAAACACAGCTGAAATTACAAAACATTTGCAATATATTAGTGTGAAAAAAAAAATCATGCTTTAAGCTTCACTGATAACAGAATAAATTGTTTACCCCATGAAAACATAAAGGAAAATTGCTACTGTCATTAAAGCTCCTCGAGATGCAGGTGAAAGCATTCCAAGCATTGCAAAAACTATATAAATTAAAGAAAGATAAATATCATTTTTTTATTAACAATCACATATTAATGAATATTTAAATACATTAACTATTCAATATTGCATAAACTAAAACATTAGGCAATTTTATAATGTTTAACATTTTTAAAACATGATGAAAAGAAAACAACTAACATCATAACTTACATCTTTATAGCAATTTGTAAATTTTACAACATTTAAGCAAATTGTATGATTTGAGCCACAATTTCACAGTGGTTGAGGACTGTGCTGTCATTACACAGATCCAAAGTTCAGTATCCAGTGGCAGTTTCAAGTTTTTCCAGCTTGAGAGTGACTAGTCTCAACTTATCAGAGAAGTAAAGTCAGCAAATGCACAATACTGGTCATCATGCTGTTGGCTTTCAAATTGTGGAACCTTAACCTCCATGGCCATCCTGGCCAACAATTGGCGGTCGTTAGAACGCTTTATTTCTTCATAGCAACAAAAGATTTGTAATAAAAGAAATTAAATATATAAAAGAGCAACTTGTTATTTAGAAGCTTTGAGAAATTCACTACCTACTTTCCTTATCTTATTAAATTTGATGTTTAATAGATCACTTTATTAAAAACTAATGAAAAAGTTAGTTACATTTTTATAAGCAAAACTTATTTAAAAAGTGAAACATAAACAAAACTTTAATATGATTGAAGTTACAAAAGAATTTGTTAATCATATTATTCATTTAAATTTTGGAAATTACAAAGATATTAGGTGGTTTTTGAGTACATAAGGCAATTAGAGCTACCACAGATTCCTGACTAAAACTCCCTCAAAATATTCATAATTAATTATATAAATGTATAAGGAGTTTTTAAGCGATATAAAGCAATCCCAGCTAAAATATATCTCAGAATAAATTCATACAAGAATATCGAAAAATATACACAAACAAACCCTTAAAATAAATTAAAAGTAAATTAAATGAAAGAAGACCATGAGTTGAAGTAAATCTCCAACTTTATTTGCCTATTGAAATCAATTCTTTTTTCTTTTGCAGAAAAAAAACACTAGTAGAAAATTTAGCAAAACATTTTTTAATGTTGAATAATGTTTTGTACCCAATTCAAACATTATTATATCAATTAAAGAAAAGAGAGAAATTTGGAAAAAAAAAATGCTTACACATTGTAATAAAAGTCATTAAGAAAATTTGTATTCCACTGCCAATGACTGCAGCAAAAAGTTTTGGGTAGCGAGGAGGTCTGAATACATCACCATGAACTAATTTCCATCCAGTTTCCTCCATTGTATCTTCCTATTATAAAAAACAAAGCTATATAATAATATCTTCATCAAGTTTTGAATGCATAACAATGTAGATAATTAAATTATAAAAGTAATAATTGCTAAAAAAAATAATAAACTTATTGTATTAAAAATCGTGAAAGCAAGTAATTAATATATTTTACATGTAACACATCAAAGAAATTCTAGTTGCATACAATTACTTTTGATTCAAAAATCCGAACATTTTTCTCAGATATAAGAAATTTCAATTTAAGATTTTGCACCACTGTATAAAAACTATAAGAAAGTGGTTGTCAGTAAACAGAAGTTGAGTTAAATTATTTTGTCATTAAGGGTTTCACATTAAATTTTAATTAAAAATATAATTAAGAGCAAATTTATTACCAAAATATTAATAATTAACCAGATAGGACACTTTTAGCGATATTATTTTATTATCTAGCTAGGAAAGTCTAGGTATTTCAATAAAACTTGGCAAATGTTGCCTTTTATGTAACATAAAACAAGAGAAATATTTAGAGATTTTGCCATGAAAGCAGAATTTTCAATAAAGGAAAATAAGTTTAGAAAAAAAAAATCAATAAGCAAATTTCAATTTCTACATAATATAATATTAAACCAAACAATGAATTTTAAAATGCTATTAATAATAAATGAAAAACGAAAACATTTTCAATTTTTAAAGTAAAGTAAATTATCCCAATAATTTATTTATAGATTGAAAAAAAAAACTGTATCTCACCATATCTTCATTTCTATTATATTTGGCAATATCTCGACGAAGAGTTCTCACTATAATCATAGTGAGTATGCCTGAAAAATCAAATTATTGTTTATTTCAATATTTTATAATTTTTTGAAGTACTTTTTACATTATAGACTCATTTAAATTTTCAATCTTAAATTCATTAATATACATATATAACATTACATAAAACAGAACTTATACTAATAGTACATAGTTTTGATTATTCAAAAACTAACAAACTTGTTTTAATCTCTGAGCAACACTGCACAGAATCTAAAATAAAAAGAAATCCACACCAGATTTTAACTCACTTGACACATTATAAAATTATATGCTTAATAAGTTTTAAGTGCCAAAATTTTCAACATTATTTTTTAAATAACTCTTATATTTACATGGATCTGATTAATAATATATTTATAGATTTATAATATTCAGATTTAAAAAAATTTATAATATTTAAATAACAAATTTTATTACTAGTCAGGATTGCAGGATTGAATATATAAACTTAGTCTATTAATAGTAACATAGTATGACTTTTAAAAGTAAATAACTTCCAATTTTTTATGCTTCTTTTCTTCTTCATGTGATACTTTTTTTCCCTTCATTAGATGAAACCTATTATTTTTAGAATATATTCTGAGATTAAAATGAAACACTTTTTGGAAACAAAGAAAACATGGAACACTAAAATAGTGTTTTTATGTTTCCTTTCCTTTGGAGTTACCATTGATTGTATGAAAATTAAGAGTCTTTTAAGATATTGCATTTAAAAAGTATGATTTTTAAATAAAATATTTAAAAAAATTTAAATTATGCTTTCTAAGTTTTTAGAAATTTAGAACAAAACTATTTAAGACTGCTTATATTGATATTACATTTATTTTCCTAAAGTTATTCTCAATGGGATAGTTAAAACCTTAATTCATTAAAAAAAAAAGTCATTTTCTATCAGCTTCAAACTTTCACTAACAACAAAGATAAAAAAAAAAAAAGAAAAACTACACACAAACCTGATAAGAAAAATACAACCACCACAGAATTAATTGTAGAAAACCAATGAATTTGAACATCAGACATAGCAAGATATATATCCCATCTTGATGCCCATCGTACATTACTTTCCTCCCAGCTTATTTCATAAGTGAAATATAATTTTGTCGATCCTATTGGTAAAGATAAATAAAAGATATCAGTAAAATTTTAAATTATTAATTAAATTAATTTCCTTAACTTATGTATTAATTATAAGAGCTTTTATTAAATATAAAACTAATTATTAAAAAATAAATTCTTATAATCAGTTTAGGTAACCGGACATAATTCAACTGTTTTGCTGTATTAGTTAATAATAAAAAATGAAAATTGCCAAATTTTAATTAAAATAGGCAGTTTATCATCAATTACGTTTAAATGAAATATTATTGCAATATTTATAAAATGAATACTATCAATTTTTAAATTAAGATTATTCGATCAACTTGTATTTCAGTTAAATCTTGATGGATATTCTAAGGAAATTAAAAAATTATGGGAAGTTTTATAAAAATCAGCATAAAAAAAATCATTAGAACCAGAAAATACGTACATTGAACTATTAAAATGCAGTTTTTTTAATATGCTTTTCACTGATCTGATAAAATAAGTCTAAGTCTTGTCAGGATTTTCAAATACACTACCCTAGAATATTTGAAGAGATACTTTCAGTTTTAGAAATTTTTAACAAATTTTCATACTTCGCAATAAAGTTTAAAACTTTCAAAGTTGTGGCGGACCAGCAATAAATTACAAACAAAAAAGTGCTAGTGAATGTCAGAAAACATAGCAATAAACTTGTAACTTGCATCTATTGTTTTGATATGCTAAAACTGCACAACATTTCGTACATTTTGTAAGTCTAGCCTAAATGGAGATATAGACATTTTTATAAGAAACTAATGCTTCTCCTTTTTTTTGCTATAACTATAAAAATAGTTACAAAAATTAAATAAAATTTAGGAAGCAATTTTTAATTAGTAACTAAATTGTTTTAACTAAATTTAAAAGATTGAATTTTTTTTTACAAATTGTTCAAGATTTGAGCACTTTCAGCAGAGTTCCAGAACATGGGAACCAGCTCAAAAAAAACCAAGCAGGTTTTTCCAGATTGGGCCCAGTTAAAAAATCCATCTTTATGCCCTTCATGTGGGCTTAATCATATTTTATTATTTGTAATCAATTTTCTTAGCAATTATCAAACCAAATTGTTCTTATAAATTACCAAATTATTGTTTTACAAATTTAACTTAATTTAATGACTAAATTATAAATTATGATTAAATGAACTAAATACATGAAAAAATATGGTGCATGATTAAAAAAAAACATTGCTAAATTATAATATATTACCAATCTTAAAAAACAAATTATGCGTAATATGCATACAAATTATGCTGATTGCATAATTTATTTGGATTGTAAACCCTTCAGGTTGTTCAAATACATCAACAGATAATATATATAAAGCTATTTTTCAAAATAAATATATTTTTTGACATTTTCAGTTTTAAAAAAAATTGCCTTTAATTAGATTGCAATTGAAGAAACAAGGTAAGTGCCTCATGGTAGATAAAAAGAAAAGTGTCTTTACAACAGTTTTCTTTTTATTGTTAATGTTATGAATGTTAAAATAGAATTTCAAAACTGATAAAACAAAACTAAATTTTGAAAAAAAAATCTTTTTCTTCAATTTATTCTCTTATTTTAAGTTGAAAACCAAAACTTCTCATCTAATTACTCAATTATTCTCTGTTTCTCTTACGACCGCTGGACCAAAGAGAATATTTTTTTTTATTTTAGATTCATTCAAAACTGTGAAATAACTTAGGAACTGAAAAGCAGAAATATTTCAATAAAAGAAAATAGAAAGAGATTTTCTGATATTTTAAATTTTCAGCTTAATGAAATTGTCATGACACTTAGATTCAGTTTATATTTTTCATAACACTAAGAATTATTTCAGTTATTTCATCAAAATGCAATTCACTACACATTTAGAAAGTAGAAAAATGACTGAAATAGT
The DNA here is from genome assembly GCF_043381705.1 of Parasteatoda tepidariorum. Classification (NCBI taxonomy): domain Eukaryota; kingdom Metazoa; phylum Arthropoda; class Arachnida; order Araneae; family Theridiidae; genus Parasteatoda; species Parasteatoda tepidariorum. The sequence continues at coordinate 34,877,311 of NC_092215.1, read as the reverse complement.
TATTTACATATCCATTTCTTTTGTTATTCCCTGATAATCAAACAATATTTTTTAAACATGGACTACATGTTACATTCATATTTAGTATAGATAAGTATACATGTAGAATATACATAAAAAAAACTATCTTGAGGTAAAATTGGGTTTTTTTCATGAAAACACTCAACCACAAAGGCTGGTTTTTTTACGTAGTTCTTTCAAACTATGCATGAACAGAAAATATAAATAAATAAAAAAAATTCACAATTTTACAGTGAATTGTATTTGGTAACTAATGAAACAAGTCTTATTTAAATATCTTAAAAATTTAAAAAGTTTCTAGCAATTTTCTAAGTAGTCTTTTTAAATTTTGAAAGAAAGCTATGAATGCAGGTTTACCACAAATTTAATTTCGTAACATAAGACAAAATTTTATAGCAAATGATAGTACTTTATAATAATCGTATATACACCAAAATGTGATGGTTAAACGGAAGAAAACAGGTGAAAGAAAACACTTGCATGAAAGATAATCCCTAATAATGTGGTGTCATTTTTAATAAATCTTGTTTAATAGTAAAAAAAATGACTTCATTGAAATACCACTTATTATCGCTAGAAACATTTAATTGCTAGAAACTTTTAAAATATTCAAGATATACAAATCAGACTTTTTTTAATTAGTTACTAAATACAATTCTCAAAAAACCATGAAAAATTTCTTTAAATGTTTTTCGTGCATGCACAGTATGAAAGAACAATTAATGTGTAATTTTAAATGAATTTTTTTCAAATTTTAAAATAATTTTGTTGCTCCAAAAATTTTATTTAATTTTATTGAATACCTTTAAAGCTATAATAGAAAAACGTAAGTAAAAAAAAGTTATTTATGAAAACATCTGTAACTCCATAAATACTATTTTACCTAGGCTTGCAAAATTTTAAATAAATATTTCATATAATAACCAAATTAATCAATGCAAGTTACAAGTTCATTACTATATTTTCTACCATAGAGTATTCAAAAAACTTTTTTCGCCCAGTCCCTCAAATCTTTGAAAGTTTTGAATTTTATAGATAAGTGTGAGAAATCGTATGACCTAAACGCCTTTAAAGTTACATAATATTTCTCAAAGTATTTCGTGAGTAGTTTTTAAAAAAATTCAAAAACTGAAAGTCTCGTAGGGTAGTGTTATGTAGTTCAAGCAATAAAACAACAGAGCTTCACACAAATCAAAATTTGAAATATTTATGATTTTAAGAACATTGATTTTAAGAAGGAGAAACCTTCGACATTTGAAGGAAAAAAAATAGACATAATAGTAGAGAATTATTTTAAGATTGGAATTAATTTAGCAACAAACTGCAGGTATAGTAACAGCTTCAGAAAAACCATAAAAACCAAGTGAAAAAAAAAAGTTAATCAGGGAATGTAGCCAAATTATTCAACAAAAAGTAAGCACCTTTGAAGCACTTTTCAAGCATTCAAAAAATATTTTTAAGCACTTTAAAAAAAATTAAAAATCATAATTAGGCAGGGTTGGAAAGTTTTTGACAATTGACGGTTTTATCTTGTTTTAACCGTCATGTCAAAAAAAACTTTTGGAATTGTTTTTGACAGTTACTATATTTCAAAATCATGATTCAAAAATCATGAAATTTTGAATCATGTAAAACGAATGGCGTTTTCATACCCTACAATACGCCAAAATAGATTGGGATTGAATTAATTGTGAAAATGTTGAATAGAACAATGTGAACTGTGTCTTTTTGCATAATTTGTAGCGAAAATCAACATGGTAAAGGAAAAATCTCATTTTAAAAAAGGGAAAATTAAGCACTTTATAAAAACACCCAATAAAAAAAGTACCTTTAAGGGCTTTTAAAAAACGAAAATGGAAAATAAGCACCTTTAAGCACTTTTTAAAAATGCTACGCACCCTGTTAAACTTCACAAAACTTATATTTTCAAAATCAAACAGTTAAATATTTTTAGAAAAAAAACTCACCATTTATATTAACAGCTTGTTTTTTATGAGATTCGGGATATGAGCATGTATTGCCAGCAAACTCTAAGCTTGAATAATCAATACTAAAAAATTGACAAAAATAATTTATAAAACAATTGTTGATAATTAGCAGCTTTTCACTTGTAACTAAAACTTTATTACATATATATTAAATAACAGCAACCAATTAACATAAATAATTATTTTTTACCTCTTGAAATCATATGTGTGCAATAGTTCAACATTTATTGTATTTTTACTTTAATACTAATACAGTAGGGAACCTATTATCCGGAACAATCGGGACCATTGCTATTCCTGATAACTGATTTTTCCGGTTTTCTGAATCGCTACAAAAAGCCGTTTTTTTTAATTGTTAAACTTAACTAAAAAAATAAATAAATATTGGAAATAATCTTAAAAAGAAGAAAAAACGATGAAGTAATACACTAATGATTATTTCCAAAATGATGGTAAGGTAAAGATCTTTCAAAATAGAAAGAAAAATCCTAAAATCTTATGAGGAAAATTTTTTTTTTAAATGGCGGAAAAATTTATTGAGTTTCATTCCGGTTTTCTGATTTCCGGATAACTGGTTCTGTACTGTACAACATTGACTCCAAAAAAAAAGTTTTTCAGTCATAAAATAAATATTGGTCATGCCCACAGTTTTTTAACCCTTTTGCAGGGCAGAAAACTTTAATCAAAAAATTTAGTAAAGAAAAGTGAAGGTAATTGTGATCATCACATGCATATAAAGCAATTTTCTTGATCTTTATGTTTTGATTTTAAACAAAAAGTGGTTGATTGCACACTGCATTGTTTACAAAGATAAAAATTATTATAATTCTAGGGATTAATATTATTGTGAGAAATAAGTCGGACACATGTTTTTATTCCACCTTCTTTGAAAGGATAAAAAAGAACAAAATAAAACAATATTTATTACTACTGAATGATCAGAAAAGCTTGGATGATTCATTAATTTTTGTTATTAAAGTGTTCATAACTTTAAAAAAAAAACTTACCCAAGCAGTTTTGTTCTTTTTATTTAAATTTTATTTTCAAGAATTGGATTTATGTAGAAGAAAATCTAGCCTTTCCTTTATAACTCATTTAACCAATTGAAATTTTTGAACATTTTACAGTGATTTTGAGATCGCTATTAATATGAACTTCAACTTGCACTCTGAAAACTGTGATCTGGTTCAGAGTTTTCAAGATTAGTTATGAATTTCAAAAATTCTATATTAAGAGACAATGCTAGTAGAGTTATTGTGAAAACCTTTAATTTTATAGAGAAATACTTAAATGGCTCATGCAAAAAAAGGAAAAGATCACCTCTTTGTTTCTACTTCAAAGCCAACAACTCTGTAGTTTTCACTGTAATAATAAAACCTTCATATAATTATTAATGTAAGGAAAAAATGAAAATATGAATAAAAATATTTAAAAAAATATTTTAAAAAAAAAAATTAACTCACCCTGGCTGAGAATGGTACTTCAAAGTGATCTTCAAATGATTATTAATATAAGGCTAAATTAAATATAAAAAAAAAAAGAGTTATCAGTGGAAAACTTAGTAATAATGAAAATTCATGAGTAATAATTCCTTTTAAAAATAAAAAATATATAAAAAATTCTAAATTAGTTATAAAATTTTATGAACCTTCCAGAAAATTCTTTAATAAAATTTCTGCATGCAAAACATTTTAAACAAAATATTATTTTGCTTAAAGGGTCTTGTTTGTTTATATGACAATTTAAATGAAAAACCAATTCCCTTAATTTGAGACAATTTGCTGCCAAAACGTCACAAAACTAAAAACACCTCCACCTGAATTTTTAAACAACATTGTAACATTCTCAAAGCTGCTTAATCTTTTAGACCACTCCTGGTGAACCCAAATAATTTCACTTGTCCCACTTTAACATGTTTTGAAAAATATAATACAAACATAAAATAAATAAAACCTTGTTATACTATGATTCAAATATAATGAACTTTTGAATTTTGTAATTTATATTGTAAATCAAATCTATATCATATTCAATGTTGCACATTTTAGCTAGTTTTTTAACTTTGTATCAGTTTGCACAGTAAAAGATAAACTCTTTATAAATTTCAATTCGGAAAAAACAAATTTTACAAACATATATGATACAAAAGCACTTACAACTACTAGTACAATATATCTGTAAAGATTTCTCAAGTGAAATATAAATATTAAAAGAAAAAGAGAAACTTTTGGTGCGAAAACAAAAAATTATTTTATTCCATTATTGTTTGCTAATTTTAGAAAATGATTATCAAATGTTAAGCATTATTATTCTTAAGTCAGGGATGAGNAAAATATTTTAACTTGTGCAAAAAACAATTTCAGCGGAAATTAGCGGGAAAAATGGAAAAATCTGAAAAAAAGCGGAAATCCGCGAATCCGCGGAAGAATCTCATCCCTGTTAAGTTGACCCCCTTATTAAGCATTTATCAACATTTTCATAAAATACTTTCATTAAAATCTTTCATTTACAGGCATTAGTTTTAAAATTATCTTAGCCATTTAAGCCCTTATTTAGTTGATTAAGTTTTTCTGTTACATGCCAACATGTTAAAAAGCAATAGGTCTTTACATGTTAAAAAGCATACGACAAACAACCAATCATCACTTAAGTTAGGAAGATTCCTTATTTCTCGTTCAGAAACATACCTATTTCCTAAAGTTTGTTTAAATAAAATAAATTCTTTTTTTCTAGGACTTAACCATCTAACATGGATTAAATAAATTTGAAAAGGATTTTTTAAAATTGCCAATCATCAGTGAGCTTTTTACTCTGGACATAGCTTGAAATATGTGTTAAAGAATATAGACATAACTTAAAATGCCTTATAAGAAAACCGAGTTTAAATTTGTGTTTAAGAAAATGGACATTGCTTAAAATGCATATTTAAGAAAATGGGCCAGAAATGTATCTTATCAATATCCAACCCAAATTGTAATAACTGAACAAGGAGTTATGCTTGTTATTTTTTTAACACTAGGTGTAATCATTATGCAGCAATATCACAGGCTTCAAGGATGGGCTGGACAGTATATTACAGTTGTAACTCTTCAGGCAATCTCCTTATAATCAAATCTCTACACAATTAAGTGGCATTTAAAAATCAAAATTCCTTTAATTTAAATTTATAAACACATTAATTTACAGGATCTATGGCTACCCGGCAAAAAGAACTGTTGATTTTTAATGCCTTTTTTAAAAGTAAAAAAAAGACTAGGCCAATAAAAATCTAAGTGATTTATGCAAATAGATACAGAAAATTACAAATTTATTTCAATTCATTAGTTACTTCTTTTAAAAAAGAATAATCATAAAGGAGTTTTAAAAAATTGAATCAAATGCAATGTTGATTATCTTAAATAAATATTTCAAGTTAAGTCCATTTTCTTAAATACACGTTTCCAGTTATTTATAAAAGATTAAGATTATCAACACAATTTTGAAAAGAATTTGAACTTCTAATTTGTGAACTACTTTCGTATAGTGATTCATGGACAATACTCAAACACATAAATTTCATTGATGTATAATGAATATTTAAAACAGCATTGGTTTTAATGTATCTGCAATTCTAAGAGTAAGCATTAAGAGATTTTACATCTTCCTTAACCTTTAATCTAAAACAGGTACTCTATTTGTTGGTGATCTTGAAAGAGCTTCAAAATGTAAGCTATTTTTGGCTAATTGGCCCGGATAACCTCCTATCTAGTTGTATTTTTTAAACTTTAATTTTTAACACATCTTCTATCTTTTAGAAATAATCATTCATGCCGCAACTAAATATTACGACTTGAGATGCATCCTAGATGTTTGCACTTGCATCAAATGCCAAAGAATATGCTTTGAATTTGGCTAATTTTATCTCAAAAAATTGCTATGATGTCAACTAAAATGTCATGAACGTGATGAAATACAGTTTAGGATGAAACATTAATACCCGAAAATAGTTTGTTTTTATTGATTATCTTTTACAACTGCTCCAAAACAATCGTTTGCCAATTTTTCATCAAAAAATGGTTCCATTTATTTTACAAGAAATGAAGCCACCGTAAGAGAATAACTTACTTTGACGATGGTTGACAGTAGTTGTAACAGTGAATCAAACATTGCTGAGCTTTAAGAAGTGATTTAAGCATAGTTAAGGTAACATTTTTTACTCCTTTACTGAAATTCACTAACTCAAAATGTCTTGCATTTTAACATTATGATGTTTATTATGGTCATTAAATGCTGTGACCGTCTTTCTTAAAACTAAACACATTAATTTTATATTCAGCACTAGGAAAAAAATGCATGCATTTAAATGCATTTTAAAATGCAGCTAGCAATTGAATAATATAAAACCAACTTACTACTCCTTTTTCAACAAAACCTAATCTATAACCATGCTCATACTGTGGTAATCCATCATTGTAATCAAATCTTGTAGCACAAGGAAGATTATCAATTAGTCTGTAAAATAAAATCTACATCAATAAGAGTTGATGCATAATCAAGCAAAATACAAATCAATTTACATAAAAGAATATAAAACCTAAGGAATGAACAATAAACACATGAAAATATTGGTGTCATGGTATTGATTTATGAGAAAATGTTTACTTCAATATTTAATAAATAGAAATAAGCGTTAAATAAAAAATTACTCTCAGAATTAGAATATGTCTCAAAACATATTTACTAAACATTAGAGCAACATTTCAACAGACAATTGAAGAAACATTTCAGCTTATATATTAATATTGTGAGATCATAGTATGGTGGAACTCAAACCTGATAATTTTTGTTTTACTTTTATTTTTCTGCAAAAATGAGCAGGGCTTTAAATGATAAGATTACTGAATGTTATCATGTTAAATTAACTTTAAAACATTTAAGCAGATTAATGTTTCATTTCAGTAATATTTATATGAAAGCACCACTGAAATGAAATATTTTAATTTTATCCAACATTAAATAGTATTTAACATAAGAAACAAACTTCGTCACCGGTCATAATTTTATAGATTTACATTGGTCTGGGGAGAAAGAATTTTAAAATCAGAGAATGTCATTTAATAGCACTAATCATTTGATAACAAATATTTTGTAAATAAATTGCTATAAAAAATAAACAGTGAATGGGAGAATCAATAAATCTGTGAGTGAATTATTAATCTGCAAATAAATAAAAAGTTAATAAACATTTAGTTTCGTGTATGGAAGTTGACAACCACAACTTTTAATTTCATTTAAAAGAATATTTTGATAAAAAAGAAGGATGATAATTTTTTTTAAAATAAAACTATGGACAGTTCTCCGGTAAGTGTAACATTTGTGTCTTTTGCCTCAAGTCAATTCATTTTCTTCATAAGAACTTTTTTTTTTTTTTTTGAAAATCTAAACATTAAATTTATTATATCATAAATATTTTGTCTAACAGTACAATTTTGATCTTTAATGGATAATTTATAAATGGATTTAAATTTATATCGATAATCTAAGTACTAATCTAATATATATAATATATATAGATAAATATAATGAGATTATCTAGGTTTACACATATTATTTATCAACATTTCATCATAATCATCCCCTTAAAATATATTTTTATTTTCATTAACACAATTAATTGCATCATAAAAATATCTTAAGCGTATAGCAATGTATATTTAACGACATTCAAAGTTGTGCATATTTTATTAATAATACTTTTTTTTTTAAAAAAAAGTGTCCCATAAATCATGCTCTGTACTTTTGACTGTCAGACTTTCTGGAGAATCCCTCTTGTGAAAGAATACAATTTTAAACATAATGTGTTTATAAGAATAATTTTTCGAAAGTAATTTCATCACTAATTCTTGATGTAATGGCCTTTAAAACACCTGCATAACACCTTTTTCGAGTAAAAATGAGGTAGATTGTCATATAAGCACAGAAACGGCATCAATAAAATTAACAAAACATGCATATGTTAGGAAATAAATCTTAACTATGTTGTTCTGTCAGTCATGCACCTCTTTTTCATAAGTTATAAATTAATCTGCAGTAGAAGCCCTAAAAATTGTGGAAGTTCCCACAAAATGCTTGAGAGGGCAATAGAAAAAGTAATTTGATTCTGCACAAGAACAAAACAGCCATAATTAATTTTTGTTTAATTTGTTATAGGTGTATACTATAAAACCGTCCCAATAAATAATGAATGTATGTTATTTCACAAATTTAATGTTTTGATAGAAATTTTGTCAAAAACACTCAATAGACAACATAGTAAAGATAAAAAGTTTTTATTTGAGATAAATTGGATTTTTAATACTTCATCTAGAATCATCTGATGTACCACAAGTCTTATTGGCTTTAAATCACTTTTGCTTCTTTATATTACTTAATAGAGATGTTTTTCACAAACATTACACTCAATTAAGTAAGCAAAATGTGTTGTTATATAAAAAAAATACATAATGTATTCTATAATTTTAAAATTACTAATTTCTGTAACTTACAAGATTGTGTTTAGTATATTCAAAATATAACATTTAGAATATTTCACACATTTTAACATATTATTCTTCGAAATGCAATATTAAATTCATCAATTGAAATTCACTACCAGTAGAAATGAAGTTTGGAGATAAAGCTATTAGCAAATATACTGCTGCCATAAAAAAAGCCTCCTAAAAAATTATGATTTCATAGCACTATCTTACGCAAAATTGTTTCAACCAATGACAAAACTTCCTGGATTTAATTTTTTTATGCACCAAGTGTTTCATATCACCTCAGAATCCTGATTGTACAATTTGTCCACAGAGAATATTTTAGCACATAAAATTGAATAAAAAAATTAAAAAAATCTAATGGTTCTTTCCTAAAAAAAAAAAGCATTCTTGCATTGAAATTAGCATGTTTAATCATGATTGCAGATAATGATTATACAAATTATAAGACATTTCTAGGAGATATTATTCTGACACTTTACAGGATAAGAATTATCCATGACACAGTTTAAAACATACATTTTTCTAACATACATACATTTTTCTAACTGTACATAAAAATTGTTAAAGTTACAATTTAATGTAAAAATTATCCATGACACAGTTTAAAACTTTCTACAATCTTCTATTATATCATAATAAATCTTAAATGTAACCAAACCACAGGTGAAAGAGAATATAAATACAACTTACAAGTGAACATAATATTGATGCTGAATACGGTTGGCAACTAATTTTGATTCTGGAACAGACCAATTAAGTGGAGTTTTTGGATCATTGCATAACACACGACATGACTGATCTACAGCCATTATTACTTCATAAGGCGTATTAACAATTCGATCCCCTCTTAAAACTTCACCTAAATAAAACAGAACAGATTATAGAGAATAAAACTGGATTACACATATATAGCCTCAAAAACATGAATAACATTTATATAACCTTACCACAAATTTAAATATCACGTATTAAAGGAAATTTTTATTATTTTGAGGATTTAAAATCATTGTCATCATCATATCAAGATAAATAATTAACATTGTAAAAGATTTTAACTTTTAGAAATTATAAGAGTAAAACTGATATACTAAAATAAATTTCAAACATTTCTTAACCATCTAAACATTCTGTTCACATTCAGGTACATTTTATAACCATTTCCTTAAGTCATTATTCGAGAAAGAGTAATTATTGAAATACACCCAGTAGCCGCTAAACTGAAATTAGGCTGCAGTTTCAGGAAAATTTTGTTCCAAAGAAATAGTACATTCTGAAAATTTAATATGCAATAAACAATGTACATTAGCATAGTAAAAAAATTGCAGGAAAACATTGTGATGAAAGTTTTGTGGATGTTATAAGGTTTTTAACATGTTTGCAACTTACGATAATTGAAACTGGGTTCGAAAAAAACTTTAAAAGAAAAAAAGTTTTTGTTTCACAGATTTAAACCAGTTTTCTTTTGGTTAATTTAAAACAAAGGGTAAAAATGCTTTTTTAATTTTGCACTTTTTTTCACAAATTAGAAATAACTAAACCAGTAAAAAGTATTTCATAGAAATCTATGTAAATAATTGATTAATATTTTGATTAAAGAATAAAAAAATTTAATTGTTTAAAGATAAATTTTTCGTATTTTTATTTACTGAATCAATAACGTATTTTAATATAAAGGAGCATGAAATAATGAAGACTATATATTTTTCAATTTAAAAAATAATTCAAATTAATAGAATGATGAAAAGAAATAAAAAAGACAAATGGATTGCATAAATATAAATATATAAAATAGTAAAAAGTATGTTTTAGTTCCAATGGTTTAAAAAAGAAATTATTTTTCACACATTCATTTTAACATAATTGGCTTTAATTTTAACAATATCCTTGCTGATATAGTGCAGCATTAAATAAAATTAAAAATATTATAAAATTTTAAATATTTTTATTAAACAGTTTTTTTTTAAAACATTATACAGTACAGAACCCGTTATCCGGAAATCTGAAAACCGGAAAACCAAAAAACCGGNATAGAATGATGAAAAGAAATAAAAAAGACAAATGGATTGCATAAATATAAATATATAAAATAGTAAAAAGTATGTTTTAGTTCCAATGGTTTAAAAAGGAAATTAATTATTTTTCACACATTCATTTTAACATAATGGGCTTTAATTTTAACAATATCCTTGCTGATATAGTGCTGCATTAAATAAAATTAAAAATATTATAAAACTTTAAATATTTTATTGAACAGTTTTTTTTAAAACATTATATTAAAAAAATGTAATTTGAAAGTATTACAATAATGAATATAACCATACCCAGACTCGTATAATATACACGATCGCGCAATGAACAGAGAATTTGTAACCATCTCTGAAATTTTTTCACTATTAATAAAAAAGAAAAAAAAAGAAAGTTGGTCTTTTTTTAATTCCTCAGGAGAAAAAAAAAGTTTTATGCTTTTTCCTACCAATGCAAACACAATTCTAATATTATGACCCTATGATTTAAAATCACTCATTGCAATTCCTATTAATGTAATTTAAGATTGTGCATAGTGTTTTGTATCTTGATAATTTTATATCAAATATCGTGTTTTGCGTGGCCAAAGAATACCTGAAAAGGCCTTTCCATTTCCCTTCTAACCTTCAGTAAGAGTTCGGCCCGAACATGGATGAAACATAGAGCACCTCCAAAACCAGTTCCACTGTCTCCCCTACATTTTTGGTGGGGGTACGTGTACTTCCTGCTGGGGTGTTAAGTAACCTGAAACTAATCGACTAACCACTGTCACAAAAGGGGGATCGCAACCTGCGGGGGTCAACTAGCTTTAAAAAGATATCAGAAGAAACTCACTCTAGATCTTATATTATGCTTTTTCTTTTTCTCAGAAAAACTTAACAAATATTTTTTTTAAACTCTAAAACGGCTTTATTTATTTTCAAAATGGTCTTATAATTTTATTTAATATGCACTTTTTCTAATTATATTTTGAATTGTTTATTATTTTGATTTGATTATTAAGAGAACTAATAATAACCAGAGTATTTAAATTTATAAAATTTTACTATGTAGTCATATGAAATTAATTCATATAAAGTAACTACATTAAAAATAAATTGATATTTTCTCTATAAATCAAATAAAGTTTGTTAGTTTTTTTCCAAATTGATTTGCTAATTTGTAAAACTTTTAATGTTAAAGTAAAACCTTGAGTTCAAGATTTTATTTTTTTATTACTTATTTAATTTTTTTCTTTCAATTACAATTCAAATACAAACATTTTTCGCAACCTTTTTTTAAATTATTTTTCGCAACCTTTTTTTTAATTTTAATTAACCTTTTTCAATTTTTTTAAAGATTGTTATACCATTTTGAAACTAATTAAATTCTACCACTTTAAAAAACTATGTTTACATTTAATCCATTGTTTAAACAAATATAGCAGCTTAATGTGTAAATATGATTTAGACTTAAACATTTGAATTTCGCTATTTGAATGAACTAAATTAACCTTCATTAGAAACTCACTTCATTTTAATTATTACTTCTGCTAACTACATTTATTATTGTATAAATAACTTCGAACTGGAATTATGATTCGATCTTAAAAAATAAACACTGGGGATATTTGCTATTTGTCACAAATTGAAACATCAAAATTAAAAATTATTCGATTTAATGATCACAAAATTTTAAATCACATTAAGACAGATCTAGTCTCTGATTATATCACTTAACTTATTCTAATAACTTAGCTCGGATACATTAAAAACTTCACCCACAAACTCATATTCATCATTTTTTCTTACATTATTTCAACTTAATTATAGTTACTTTAAAAACTTATCGCCAAAGACATTATTTAACAATACAAAAAAAAATCCTTATTGATCTAAAGCAGTTATTTAGTATAAATTTATTAAACTGCATATTTTGAGAGTGCAGTTTTATATGAAGTTTACTTTAAAGGAATAAAGGAAAATATAACTTACTTATCAAAAAGCAAATATTTTTTATTTATCAGCTTTTGGATGTTAAACGGTATTTATATTTTATCAAATAATTTTTATCAAGTAATATCTTGTGATTACTTTAATAATAAAGGAACTTCATTTTTAATTTTAAGCCTTTAACTTAAAATTATTATAACCCTAATAACAAAGAATAATGGTAAAAGTGGGTAATGAACGCATTTTATTTGTAAATGTCGTAAATAAAAGGACAAATAAATAACTTACAAAAGTATAACTTATTTCTAAGAAATTCCTTAAAAACTATCTTTGATAAGCTTTATAATTTTCTAAACGTAGAAGTAATATTATAAGAAAATTGATGTAACTCTTTCATTTCAGTTTTGAGGGTTCATAAAAAATACCATCATTTCTGTCGTAAAAATAAATTATAACATTTTCGACTAATAAGCTGAAGTGACAGTTTAAATTTATTTTTCTAATAGATCATTTCGATGGATCAATTAAAAACAACAAAATAAAACAATTCTATGTTGCATTTTAATATATAGATTTGTGAAGCTGCTCACTGTAATTAATATAAATATTTATCAAAATAATCGAAATTAATTTATAATCTTAATTATTAATTTATAATTATAACTCTTTTTTTACAACATAACAGATTGAGACAAGTCTACTTTACAAAATTTTATCAAATATAAAAATACAAAAAATTATGGTTATCTAGGAGATATATTCATATAGATGGTATGTTGGCTAACCCTGAGAGGTTTTCGTGTTTTTCCTCTCCATGTAATGCTTATGCGGTTCAGTTTTCTTATATTTTATTTAACTATAACTACACTAATTAAAGTTCGCAGTGCAGACATTTCTCTACTCAAAAAACTCTTCTCCATGAATGGCAAAGGAGGGTCAGGGAAGAGAAATTAAAATAACACATTGATTACATACTTTGTTCTATCAATATAAAAGAGCAAAAAATTGTGAATAAAAATTGCATTACACACTTTTGACATGAATTCGAAAAATTTCTCGCCATTAAATACATAAGATTTTGCATAATTACTACTCTTAATATATATTTTCAGAATATTGCGAAAAAAAGTTTTAAAAAGTATATTAATTAGGAATTACTGATTCATGTTAAAACAATAAAAAAAGAGTAATAGTTTCAAAATCTAGTGAATCAACTAAGGAATCAGGTCTGAAAACATCAAAACCAGTTCGACTGTCTGAAGTAACAAAGAGTAGCTTAATTCTAAGTATTACAACTTATTTTTATTTTTTAATTTATCGTGATGAAATTTTGTAGTGTTTATAATAATCACATTTCTCATTCTTTCTATTTCATCTGGCAATCAAACTGGTTTCAATATTTTCAGTGTTGCGCTCCTAAGCAGCGATTCATTATATTTTGATACCGTTTGTATTTTTCTCTCGTGATTATTAATTATGTCCACTAATGTTCTTTTATTTCCTTTTTTTTTAAAGAATTTTACAATATATGCGTATATTTTCATATTTTTCCTCATTTACTGATTAAAATAAAAATTTCATTATACTTTAGTATTCTTGTGTATTTACATTAAAGCCCTAAAAACAGGGTTAAGTGCTTGTTCATGTTTGGATGATGTGTGGTCTTGTGTACTAGCTATTTTTTTTCCTTACTGTGGAAAAACAAACTATCCCAGCTATTGGAGTAATTAAAACTATTTACGGAATGGAAAAATTGAAACCCTTTAAATTTTTTTAATGTAAATGTTTTTTTAAACCTACAAATGAGTGTACGATATATTTTTTTTTTTAAAAAAGGAAAACTGCAGTTTTGTGATGCTTTAAAGTATATTGGATTATCTTTACGTCATTGTCTCAATTTTAATTAATCTCACTTTATTCAGCAGCTAATTTTTTTAATTCTGAAACATCTTTAAAAAAAAAGAAAAAAAGTTTTGAAAAAAGGGGGAATAATGTATATAAAAAATAAATTCCACTCTCAAAATGAATAAAAACAAGAAAATTGCTACTACTAAAGAAATAAAATGTATAAAGAATGAACGAATTATCAGTAAATATAATTTTCATAATAAATTACAATCTTATAAAGAAAAAGAAATCTATCGGCTTTTAAAGCGTTCCCCATAACAGTTCTTCAAAAGGACAGAGAGAGAAAAAGATTTTCAAAAGGGAGCAAGACCACCTACGGAGAAGATTAGACCTCAATCGTCTGTTGGAGAACGAACTTGGGGGTGGAAGTTGCCTTCCTCTCTTACTCAAAAGTAGAAAGTGACTTGTGTTTCAAAGGCAATATTACAAAAAGTAATAAAGATAAAAAAAAATTTACCTACATTTTCGTGGATAGGAAAGATTGAAAAAATTATTAGTATTTTTTTTTTAATTGATCACTCCGATTCTTAAACAAGAAAAATCTATTCAAAGTATGACAAGCCTGCCATAGACTTTACATGTTAAAAGCAGAATTGAGGAGTCTGCTTGGTTCAACACTTTTCTCCCGGCAACCATGATTGGGGAAGCGACTTTCTGATCATTTGAGCTCGCCCCGTGTTCTTTGTATGCACGCAATTTAAAAGCCACCATTATGATTCGTGTTTAAGTGACATAATTAGACATCAAAATTTGTACTCACACAAATAAAACATTGAGTTGAAATTCCTGTTCACACGATTTTAAAATCTAACATTGAAATTCATATTCACTTGATTTTAAAATCAAATATCGAGACTTGTAGTCACGCGATTTTAAAATTAAATGTCGAGATTCATATACATGCGATTTAAAAATCACGTATTAAGAATCATATTCGCACAATTTAAATAAATAAATAAAACCTTGCATTGATATTTTGATTAAAACAATGATAACATTCTGTGGATAAATGCTTCGCATACATTCTTTTTTCTTGCTAAAATTTAAGGTGCTTTTTTCAATTATTTAAAAAAGTGTTTTTGTGAATTTTTTTTTTTACTTTTTGGATACCTATTTTCAGCTTTTTTGGTTTCTTACAAAATTAATCCCTTTGTTATAAATCAATATAGAATTCCATAAAAATCAAACACTTTTAAAAACTTTCATGATTTTAAACAAACTTTGCCTTAAATGCGGTGGCGACGAAAGGGTAAGAACTAGTTACAATAGTTAATCAATGGGCCCCAAAAGTTTTTTAATTGAGATCTAGTGTTCGCAGAAAATGTTTTGCTTCATCTAAGTCTAACCATATCGTGTATTGATTTGTAAGACGTCTGCATTGTTTTTCGGAAATCCTTTTTCTTTTTTTTTATTGTCGAGTGCAGCGCTAGATGATAATAATCTGATGTTAGTTAGAACATAGTCATCGCGAAGATGTAAATGGAATTATAGGCAAATAGTATGTATAGAATGATGTAGGTGAGATTGCATGGGTGACAAAAGTGGCGCTAATAAAAATGTGCCAAAAATGGTTGGTGAGGGAAAAAAACGATGAAGATCGGGTGCAGGTGCCTGAAAAATCTGTTCCAAATATTGCATATACACAATACAATTTGGTTTACTCTAGTAACAGAAAATAATTTGAAAATTAAACCATTAAAATATAGAAAAAAATCTTATTCTGATATGAACTTTTGATAGAAGAAAGCATTATGTATAAGAGTAGGACTGTATCCACAAGAAGTTAAATAAGGAAGCCCAAGGCAAATTAGAATATGTTTCGGCGAAGCTGGTTGAACACAGCATTGTTTGCAAGTAGGAATGATCTTTCTGCCATCCTCAAAAGTAAGGCACTTAAGATGACCACTTGAAAATCTGGCCAAAGCAATCTGGGTTCTTCGGTCACATTTTATGTCCAGCAGGGTACCAGGGATGTCCTATGATACCAGTGGTGTGTAGGTGATATACGCCATAATAGATGAAACTTGAATCTTTCAATGGAAAAGAGCGCCCTATAAGCGAAGAGAGAATGGTTGTTTCGTCACTTCCTCTTTTGCCAATCTGTCTTTGCCTCATTACCACGAATATCCACTCGTAGTGGTATCCGTTGGAGGCGAACATTGTGATTCTCAGAGATTGTCCTTAGTTTGTGCAGAATAAATGCTGGTTTTGTTGCTTGCAAAGGGCCAGCCACTTAGATGTTGCAGTGAGCTGCAGCTGTCTGATAAAAACCATAATTCACTAAATTCACTTTCCTAGGACAAGATAGCATCAAGCTCTACATTGATTGGAATTAGCTCACTCCTAAAGACAGAACAATAATCAGGGTTGCATTGTTTAAGTTTACTATCAAAGAGAAGGGTTTTAACGTAAATGCCACAGCCAGTACGATCTTTTATACAACTAAAATCAGTATAGACCTGCATAGCATCTAACCTGCATATCATCTTCAGGAATGCAGCAAATGATTTCCAAAGCCAACTGTCTAAGATGGTCGTCAAGGTGAGTTTGCAGAGGAATTCAAATCTAAGTAAGTGGAAGAAAACTCTTGGCAGTCCCTTAGAGGGATCAATACAAGTTTGGAATCATTAGATATAATACTCAAAGATACAAGTTTGGAATCATTACAATACTTAAAGCACTATCACACAAACTCAGAAAGTCACAATGCGATAAAATCATTCACAAGAAATCCACAACAAGACTCTAAGACCAAAAAAATAGTTAGACTATCTCAAAATGTGAATTAGTCACAATTTTATAACATAATTCTAAGGACCAGGAATAAACTTAACGATCTAAAATTATAAACTAGCCACGTTAGCCTGTATCAATTAATGTTTCTTAAATCAAAAATTTCTCAATTGAACCAATAGTTTCACATAGTTTATATGTATATTAAAACTAAAGTAATTAATGAAAAAATACAATTTCTTCAAAATATAAACAAAAAATGCAAATTTAAATTTAGTTTAAAATTTAGATTTTTATAATTCCAACTTACCTAAATTTTCAGATTTATAAACAACAGCTCCATTCTTTGGACGACAAAAAGGAAGAGAATAGTATTCGTAAGGAAGTTGAGTTAATGTACTAGTCATTTTTACAGCTTTTACTTCTATGCTATCTCCCTTCCTGAATTCAACAGGAGCAACACCAGGAACATAAAAGCCGTTTGTTCCTTCAAACAGGATGATGAACAAAGAAATAAAATAGCAGGCAGTAACATGGTTTATTCTATGTAACTGAAAAGTGAAACATTAATATTATTTCCTTCATAAAAGAAAATGAGTAAATGAAAGAAAGTACTTCATATAAATGACTAACAAATATAACACAATATAAACATTAGCCTTTTTCATTTAACAATTTTTATTCAATGAAAATTCATTTTAGAAAAGAAATTAATCTTAACTTGAGAAAATGCAAAAGTCTAATTTTTGTACTAACAAATTATCCTATTTAACACTATGTTCTATTATGTACTAACAAATTATTCAGTTTAGTTGTTCATTGAAGCTATTTTTCTATTAAAACATATTAACGACATATTCTACCATAACTATTAAAACCAACAAAAAAAAGACAAGAAGTCAGGCAGCTATTCACGTGTTATATTTATATTTAAGCCTATCATGAGATTGTTTTTCTTTCATATTTCAATGAATTTATGTCTCTAAACTTCAAACTTCTAAAAATCATTTCTAAAATGGGTTACTCAAATGTATCTTGTGTAAAACAAAAAAAATTAATTTATACAAAAGCACAATTTTCTTTTAAAGTAAGCAGTTCTCTTTAGCTTTACCATAATCATACATTGAGTTTTGTAATAAAAAACAAAGGATGCAAGACAATTAATTATTGAAGTGTAAATAGTTAAGGCATTATGCAAGCTTCATAGTGGGCTTTTTAAAAAAATCAAGACATTTTTGTAATATTCCAGACTACTTTTAAAAAAAGATTTTTAAAAAAAAGTATTTTTAGTATCACTTGCAAATTTTATCACAATAGGAATAACAACTAAAAAAAAAAATTTCTATTTCATAATTGTTCCGTTTAGAACAGAAAGTTTTAACTATAATTTAATTCAAGCATAATTTTTTCAATGCAGAGCAAAAGAGCATACTAGTTTGAAATTAACACATCAAAAATTAT
This sequence comes from Parasteatoda tepidariorum, assembly GCF_043381705.1. Taxonomy (NCBI): domain Eukaryota; kingdom Metazoa; phylum Arthropoda; class Arachnida; order Araneae; family Theridiidae; genus Parasteatoda; species Parasteatoda tepidariorum. The sequence goes on along the minus strand of NC_092215.1, from coordinate 34,858,723 downwards.
TATAATTAAGTTTCATTAAAAATAAAGTAGCAATTAGTTAATATTTCCTCATATTAATATATAGTTAAAATTTATAATTGAGTTCAAGGCTTCCTTAATCAAATAATAAAGGTTTTAATCTTGAAAAGAAAACACAGTGAATAAGACACTGAACATTTTTGTATGAAAGTAATTCAAGCATAATTAGGGATGAGAGTGGTCAAAGCAAACAGGAAGAAATTCAAAAATATATCCATAAAAAAGAAGAGGAAGAAACATGTATACAGTACAATAACTAAAAATTTGACAAAAAAAAGGAGAATCTATTAATTTTAAAGGTACAATATAAAAAAATTTCCACAACCGATTTAGAAATTTTATTACTCAAATATTGTACTCTAATATTTATTAAATTTGAATGAAAATATACTATATATTGTACAAATAAAATAAATTTCTTTAATAGGAGTCTAAAACTAGTAGTTTTTTTAAAAAATTACAATTGTTTTTCAGTAAACATTTCTTTGATTGTCATTTGAAAAATTGCTTTATTTTATTTTATCGAAGAGCGATTTCTCTCTCAATTTATTATTAAGGAAATTCCTTAATCAAAAAATCCTGAGCATTTTAACAAACATTTGCTTTAATGTTCTTTTCTCATTTCTACCAATCAGTTTTCAACAAAATATGATGTCATAAAATCAATTTGATTGACATAAGACAGTTTTAAAGTCATCAATAAGTACTTAAATTTAATCGAGCATGATGTTATTGACACACAGAATTTTCTAATCAAACAAATTCAATCTAAAATGCACTTTTCATCAAAAAAAATTCTGATATTTTTAATACTGTATTATGAAACATACATAATAATTGGAGGAATATGATTGCCAAATTATTATACCTTAATTTTCTCATAAATCTTTTATTGGACAATGTCGCCACATGATCCATATGAAAATTGGGGTTTCTTAAACTAGCTCTCATTAACTGTCACAGTGCAACAAAGCAACTAGCATGTGCAGACTGAAACTGTATAGCATTGTTGAAAAGAACTTTAAATATTTATAATGATAATGGCTTGGAACTTTTCAGAGCACAAAAAAATATAACAATAATTGTACGGTGTTTACTTAATTACAAAAATTCATTGAATCCAGCATTTCTCTATCCAACGTTATATAAAAAAACTCTACCTCCAATGAATCGATAGGGCAAATTCTCTAGTGAAGAATGTTGCTTGTTTTTTAAATAGTTTAATCATGAATACAGCTTAGCTAAACACTTTGAATAACAACAATCAAACAAAAGTAAATTATTCTTGTTAAAGCAACCTAATGCTTGTTCAACAGTACTTTCATACATTAAAAAAAAAATCAAGCCAACGGGATAAGAGGCACAGTAAAAAAAATTTTTCAATGTCATGTAAAAAAAAGTATTGCAGAATTTTGCTGAATTTGCAAGCCTAACACACATATAAATAAAATAAAAATTTCCTAACAGAAAGTTTGCACTCCTACTGGCAAGCAGTTTTGCTAATTCAACGTATATGTATGTTATATTACAATGTATATGCATATATGTATTTACAATAATTGAAACAAATAGGATATAACAAAACTTATCTGATAAATTATGTTTAGTTCAAAAAGTGATTTTAAAAGGCCAGGTATAGAAAATAAAAACATCTTATAGTATAAAAATTTATTAGAGCAGATAAAATATTCTACAAGGTAAAAAATGTAGTAAAACACAATGATCCATAGGTTCTAATGAAAAGAAGAAAAAAGAAGTATCTTAAATTTAAAGAAGCATTTAATAAAAAATAAAAAAAATTCAAATATTATCAGAATAAAAATTTGAATAAGTTTCAGTGTTCATAATTCTATTGCTCTTTATTGATTTACATTTACATTTAAAATGCCTTCAACACCAAAAAATTTACAACTGACACCGAGATAAAACAATTTATATATTGTGTTAGATTTTTAAAAAACTTTCAAAATTGCTTTAAAGCAAAATAATATGAATAATAATGAATAAATATTCAAATTTAAGCTACAAAATTAATTGTGCTTAAAATTAAATTCCAAAACAATTCACAGAATTTAAAGGATACATAACCAAGTAATCAGATTTTAATTTTGCGTGATTTAGGCCCAACACCAACAGGTTATTCCATTCAATATGAACTGAATAATATCAAATTTTATAAAATAAATGATTTTTTGATACAATATAGTGAACTAAGTATTTTAAATACAAATTTAATAATTTCAATTTGTAGTTCATAAATGAAATTGTTCAAAGAAATTTTAGTTCATTTTTTTACGTTTGACACAATGGGCCTTTAATATATAAAAAGCCTTATGTATATTAAACAATAAAAAGTAGATCATCTTACTTACATTTCTTATATGCATTTTTACTGAGTTATTCAATCAGGCAGATGTACTATTCAAATAATAAAATCACCTAAAAATTACAACCTTCGTACGTAGGCAACATACGAAGTATGAACAAGAGTAATTCTTAGCTAGTCCACATTTTCTCACAAATCCTGTGGATATAAGATAATAAAAAATTACTCAATTGAAAATATATATATATATACAATTTTGATAATGATCTAAAATAAAAATCATGATGTAAATAGAATGTGCAGCAAGTAAAAGGGTTATGTATAAAATAAATAAGTTTTATCACATAAAGCCATTGGAGCATGCTCCTAACATTTTCAACATTCAAGTTGTTATGGTCTGGTAGTTAATTTTGAGCTAAAACTACGAATGGGGTATTGATGAGATTTATAGTTGATATGTGTACTACTCTACCACAATAAAGATCAGAGAACAGACCTAGCTTCAACACCACTCTTTCTAACAGTACTTAAACTTTTCCAGCTCTGAAAACACTAGTGACATCACATTTTAGTACTCCGAATTTTTTTTCTCCAAAAATAAATAAATAAATAAAATATATTTGATTGAAAACAGATGTTTATTTAATATTCTTGAAAATATAAATAACTTTTGTTAATAATTAGCTACATTTTAAAACATAATTATCATTGAAATATTCATAAAAATAAATCATAACAATATATTTCAAAGTATATTAGCAAATAAAAAATTATTTTATAGTAATTATACATGTAAATGCATAACTCAAGTTTATTGAAAAAGGAATTGATTTGTGTTATTACAAACCCTAGCTACTGAAATGCAAGCTAATGTACACAAATCACAAAATTAATTTTGTAGCATTTTATTTTTTTTTTAATTTTCAAACAACAAGAAAAAAATTGGCTTTTATCTTACCTGAACTATGGGTAGTTAAATCTTTCTATATAGAATAACCCAACATATTTATTTAAAAAAAATCCCACTATAAGAAAATGCAAATTGAATTTATCCTCAAACAGCCTTTTTATGCCATATTATGGCAACTTCTTATAGTGTTGCATTATTTATTTGTTGCTTTTCTATTTTGTCCATACATTAAGATTCAGAACTAATTTGCAATACTAAACTTTGAAGATAGTGCATGTTACAGATTTCTTGCAGAAAGATTTTTCCCTTGGAAGGTAAAAAATTTTGGTTCTCCTTTCGACAAAAATTTTAGAAAGATTCCTTTTTTTGGCAGAATTATATTTAAAAGATGCCTTTCTTGTGCATCAGAGGGGAAAGAAATGCTCCTGATTTATCTATTCACACTTGAGGATTAAAAAAAAATTGGTAATGCCTGGTTTCAGCTAGATTTTCAAACTACATATTTTCTAGAAACTATTCGAAATTCCTTTTAATATATAAATAAATAAATAATTCTGAAATCACAAAAGTTTGAAAGATAGTTTCTAGAAATCAAGTTCTTTTGTTTTGTTCATATTCTTTAAAGAACACCATATTTCACATTTTAATAAATATGACTGTGAGTGGGGATTTTGTTACTAACTCAGATTTGTACCAGGGTTGGCAGGTTTTTGACATGTGACAGTTTTTGACAGTTTAAACCATGGTTTAAACCGTCACGTCAAAAACCTCACTCTCAAAAATTTCACAAATGTCAAAAACCTATATTCATATGTGAAATTTAATTAATGCATAAAATTTACATATTTTTTATAAAGGATAGTGTTTCAAAATATGTTCTAGAAAAAATTAATTTAAAATTTTGAAGAAACGCTTATATTTTGAATAGTAACCAATGTGCATAGAGGAGCAATGTGTAATATATGAGCAAATGAACTAGACTATTGAATTTTGAATTAAATTTCTACTTCCATCTTTTTCATTTTGATTATGTAGTGTGATGCATGTTTTAATTTTTAAAATTATATATTTAATTAGGATAATTAAAAAATTTTTATAATAATTTGTTTAAATATTTCATCAGTGACTGTAGTGAACATTCAGTGACTGTAATGTTCTTCTGTTTAGTTTGACTTTTGTGATTGGTTGTTAGTTTTTCAGAAAAATCAGTAATTCTGAATTTTAAATCTTCAATTTTTTTAAATTCATAGTTAACATAAGACAATACAAATTTAAGTGCTTTCTGTTAAATACACAGAGTAGTTAGTGTCGATTTACAGTATATTCAGCCTATTCATTTACTATGCTGAAAATTTAGTTTATCCAAATACTTGTGAATTTCATTTTGCTGAATACTATATAGTTTTGTTGAATATCTAAATATTCAGCTGTTGAATAATTACTTCTTGCTTTCAAGATATGCATTATTTGTATTCTTAATACAAGTGGAGAAAAAAAAATTAAGAGATAAAAATTGTTTTAAAATGATAAGTGTAATAATTATAAATAAATATAATAAACAATATGAATTATATTTATCATTATTCATAAATATAACTACTTTTAAATTCAAATTAACATACTGGATAATAAAGATATTCGGTATAACATTAAAAAAAATTTTTTATACACTTGTATCTTGTATCAAGTTTGTATTTATACAACATAACTTGTAAGTTCCTTATAAATATTAGTTATATGTTCCTTATATGTCAAAAATGCATAGTAATAAACTTTTAATTTTCTTAAGTATCAAAAAGAAAAAAAAAATTTTTTTAAATATAAATATTTAAACAATTTTTGTGCAAAATTTTTCTGCACATGCATTTGAATATAAATTTCTGAGATTTTAAATCTGTTATTTTACCTTAATTTTAATTAAAAAATATTTTAAAACCTGCTGATTACCTATAGTATAATTAAATTTCAATATAATGTATGGCAACTGTTGGTAGTTTTGAAGTTTATATACTTTCTTGGCAAACTTCAGTTTTTGACGGTTTAAACCAGTATTATACACTTGGCATGTCAAAAACCACTTTTTGACGTCAAAAACCCAACCCTGATTTGTACCAAAAGAATTAATTAACCAATGTGGTTGCGTTTCATGCGTCTTTCTCTACGTTTTTTAAAAATTTAATTTTAATAAAATCAATCCAATATTTAAAGCATATTATGCACATGAAAATTTTAAATCATACATTTGAGCCTTCCTTCATCGCTCACAACTCATGCTCATTCCATCGTAAATATACGTAGTGTTTTGATAATTATTGCTACGGATTTTTATTTGGGGTTTCTTAAATCCTGATGTCTTTCATTGCTCAGTCATTATTATTGATATCTCGTGATTTTTTTTAAAAAAAATACCGATACTATTACAGCACACGAAATGCAAATTTCAGGTAATCACTCTTTGATCCTGCACCGATATCCTCGTTAATCCATACGGTGTTTCAATCGTTCTTGTGACAATTATTGCTACATTAAAAAAAAATCTGGAAGTATTTTTTATTCAATTTTATAACATGCAAAACTCAAATTACCTATTTGATTAGTTACTTATAATGTGACGATTTCAATGTTTGTTACACTTTTCTGCAGTTATTGCTAGTACTACTGCTTTTTTCGGGTTTTTTAAATTTCCAGTTATTTCTCAGTTTTTATTATTTCTACATCTAAAATTTAAATTCTGCATTTAAACAGTCACTTTCTGACAAGCTAAACTTACACAGATAGTATCATAAATCCATGTAAAATTTAGATTGTATTTTCAACAGTTTTTGATATTGAATTTTAAATATTTGAGACAATATGGGAAATTTGAATCGAGTATTAGAGTTTTTACTTTTTAACGCAATAATTCTATCGACTTTCATGATAATTACTGTTTTTGATTTATAACATAGTTTTTAAAATCTGATATTCTCAATTCATTATTTATTACACATCCGAATCTCGAAACGAAACATGCAATTGAGCAACCCCTTTTAGAAAAGTCTGCCTCTTGTGATTTCGTTGTCCATCTTTTTCTCAGCAGTTACTGCTAAAGATTGCTAGATTTTTAATTTGATGATTCTCATAGTATGTTTTCCCCCTACAAAATGTGAAAATATTGACTATAATATTAAACAAAAAATTACATATTAAATTAAAAAATTATATACAGTTTTATTTGATCCAAATAGGTTTTTTCTTTTTTTTGTTCAAACACAATGCTTCTGTTACTTTAAATTATTAACATCTACACTTGTTTTTATTCTTGCAGAAAGGTAGCGCTAGACTGCCATGCAATCGAAAAAAAACAACACAAGTGCTTCTCGATAGATTCTGAGAAAAATAGCTTGAGAACTTTCTTCTCTCTATTGCTAACGCTCTGACTGCTAAAATAGAATTTCAGAAAATTAGAATTTTTTGTCGCTTACGCTGATTTTTCATTTGCATAGCAGTAGAGAGGTTTGGCACAGAAAGACCATAAAAATTCTGCCAAAGGCATTAATACAATATTACTCAATAAAGTCAAAAGAAGATCTAGGGGAATGTAATTTTCTATCTTAAAAACGATATTGTTTTATATAAAGAATGTTTTAATAAGCTAATTTAAACAAGGGCAATAAAAAAAGAGCTAATCTATTAAACAAATGAAAAACCAATTTAAAATATTTACAATGCTTTTTAAGAACATTTACAAAGCTAAGATTTCTTTATCTGATGAAATTCAAATAGGCTACTTTCTAAAGGTCACTTCTCTGGATAACGTTACTTTAATTTCAAAGAAAGAAAAGTATCAACATCATTCAATGTATTATTAAATTACTTGAAATACATTTTTCTAAAAATAAAAAATTTAAAAAAAAAAAACTTCAACAAAAATATTAACTTTAAATTTTTCAAACTTAAATCATTTTCAAAATTAGACCTAACAAAAATTTTTAATATATACTCAGAGTGTTCTTATTTAATAAGTTTTTTGATTCAATATTACAAACATAATTTTAATATAACTGCATAAAAAAAATATAATAATTATATGATTATTAAGTTACATTGTATTATGTACAAAAACACTCTTCTTAGAACTAAACACAAAAACTTCAAACTATCTAATCTTTATTTTTAGGTGCTAAACATTATATTTATGTCATAAAAAATTGCTAAATATTCCATATAAATATGAAATTCAAAAGAAAAGAAAGGAAGTATGGTGAAAAAGAGATGCTCACATCAAATAGAGAATAAATAATAAAACAATGCTAAATAAAGACATGTTAAGCATCATTTTAATTATATCAAATGAAATAAGAATAATTTACAAATTAAATTTTTAAAGAAATTAGTATGAAAACATATGCCTATGTGTGATACTTAAATCCAACAAATATAAATCAGGTCGTGTGACTTTTAAAAATATTGATGTACAAGTTTTAAATTACACAAATTCGGATAGCGGGCGATATTTTAAATCACTCTGAAGCAGATCACAAAGAGAGATTTTTAAATCATGTTAATACAAATCGCAATATTATTTTTTAAATTGCATGAATATAGATCACACTGTGTGATTTTTTAGTCAAGTGAATACAAATCGCAATGTGTGATTTCCGAAAATGCACAAATAGGGATCGGACAAAGAGATTTTTAAATCGCACTAAAATGGATTATGATGTGTAATTTCTTAAATTGCACGAAATCTGCTCTAGAATAGTAATTTTTTAATTTCTCAAATACCTATCACATTGTGGGATTTCTTAAATTTCGATGTGTGATTATTTTGAACAGCACAAATACAGATTGTATGTTGTAATTTTAAAATCCCACAGACACGGATTGAGAAATTTTAATTTTCTAATAGTTGCAATATAGTCAGCATTGTGCACAGGCTGCCAACTTCTCTGACAAGCTCGAACCCATTGATCTAAAACTGAGTAAAGTTCAAACCACCACTGGGTATCAAACACAAGTTCTTCTTTATAACATTTCAGTATCTGAGCAACTGCAGCTTATATATATATTTAATAAGACAGGTAAATATTTATATTTCTTAAAAAAAAAAACATGTAACTACATTAAATAAACACATGTTTAACTTTTTTGCAAGTATGGTATAACCACAATGGCACACAGGTCTAGTAGTTGTATTGGCATATATTTTGACATTGGAAATTTTAATTGTAACAGAACAAAATAGTTAACATGAATTCTGTGTGATTGTTGAAACAAATTAGCGTGATTGTTGAACGAAATTTTTCTAGGATTTTAAAGCAATATTTAAAGTGGTAGCAAAATTTATATTTTTCTCGAGGATCTTAAAATTTTTAATTTAATTTGAAATGATTTTGGACACCCTTACACATTAAGAAATATAAACTAATCCATATGTATAACTAGAATGATAATCATATAATGTTATTATTAGACACTGGCAAAATGTTAAAATATTGGGGATATTTCCGAATCGTGATCTGTCGTGCCAGCTACAATCACCAAGGTGCCAAATAGATTTTGAACTTGCAACTTTTTTCCAAAAAAAAACATGTAAATGTTTGCCCGGGGGTGGCTACAAGTTATACCTTTCGAGTTGATCCCTTTCTGTAATGTTATTTTTTAGTTTCTAGCGGGCCACTGCCCAGAAGTTTCCAAGACTTGGCGATTATTTTGCCACAGATCACGAATCTTCCCAAAATATTTATGGCAACAATTGTAATTAAATTGCCATCACACAACCAATTGAGAAAAACATCCTCAGAATGATTATAAGTTGGCGGACAGGCGCTATTTTAGATTTTAAAAATTAATCAAAAGATTGAATCAAATTTTAACATATGGAACATTTTAATACAGTAAATATTTTTATTTTTCAAAAAATATCCTGCCACAAAATACTAATGTCATGATTTCTTCACTAAATTTTATGACTCAGTTTTACAAATTTCTCGAAATGGAAAAAATTAAAGAAAACTAATAAATGAAATCTTCTATAAAAATTTCTATCATACAGAAATATCCCCAAATAAACCACAAATTATTGAGAAGATTTCCGTTTCAGAATTCACATTTATTTTTTTCTGTTTTCGTTTCGAAATTTACGCACAAACTCTTAAAGAACGAGAGAAAAAACTATTCACGGAACGTTTTGTTCAGTATGCGATGTAAACGAACCAAAACGAGAAAAGATAAAATCTTCTGCAAACGGAAAGCATAGTATTAGTAAAAACACCTGCAATAAATCACACAAATTAAGCATGTGTTATAAAGAGAATAATTATGCGGCGATTTTGAATAAGAAGATACATCAAAAATCTTAACTAAAGTTCCAAAGGACTTCTAGTAGAAATAGCCCAATAGTTTAATGACAACGCAAAATATAATGATTGTTTAAAAAAACTCTTTTTACCTAAGTTAGAATGAAAAATCAAATTTTTTATGAAATTCTCATTTTAAGATTTGTAAACATTGCACTAACTTATAGAGAACGAGAATATTCTGATACAGGATTGGTTGAAACTAAGAGGTATGACATCATTCCAACTTTAACTGACCAATGAGGAGGTCAACAATTTTAGTTTCGTTCAGAATTTAACATGACTGAAATTCGAATCCAAGTAATTGTAACCTGAGAAGCCGTTCTTGCTTTATGCAGTTTACGTACCTCCGTCGACCATCCAGAGATAAGCACCATTCTCACTGACTGCAAATTATGCTCTCCTCACCACCGCTGAGGGAGAATGAGATCATTATTGGGGGGAAATATTTTCCATCGAAAATCCCACCAATCAAGTTATTAATTTTTCTATGCAGTGATGAGATGTGCATATACAACATTCAGTGAGAATTCGCGAACGTAACAATCTATAGAGGGCGTTGTTATTTGAGACGAATGACTGCTAGCAGAACAACACGATCATCAGTTGCACTGGATATTTCTTCAATGTGTCATGGTAACTTTCCTTCTTTATTGTGGCTTATTAAATTAAAAAAAGAAAAATTTTAATATTCTTTCTTATGCAAGTGAAAACAAAATGGAATCTTTTTTTTTTTTTTTTGAGAAGGAACATCCAAAACAAATCGGAAAATATTTGTAAAAAATCTTAATTAGTTAAAACCTCGTGCCAGAGAAATCGTTCTACTAAATTTAATGATCTAATATGAAAGATCTATTAAAACTCTACATTCCATACGGCTCTGAATAATATTACTTTAAACATTAAAATGTACAAAAAGTAATCAGAAAAGCATAATGTTGTACCATTTAATTTTACAAAAAAAGTTTTTTCACAACAATTTTTGTCAAAAAATTCGATAAAAAAAAAAATCATTATTTATAAACTAAAAGACGTAAAATAAAGAATGCTTACGATAAAAAAAACGATTCTAAAGCTTCCTCATATTGAAATAAAAACTTTCATATTTATTGTTTTTATAGTCTTAAAGTTCTTTATCAGACGTATAAAGCCAATCGGTAGAGAACTATTGGCAATCGAAATGGGCTGCAGGTGGCGTAGAGCAGAACTCTTTTCCTATGGCAACACTTCACATGCTTTCCCCATTAGCGTGTAGAAAGTCATAGAGGAAGGAAGTACGTTAGTTTCTCTCTTGATTTTCATATAGATTAAAATCTTTTAAGTTGGAAAACTATATGGAACTGAAAACTACATTAAACATAGTTCTAAAGAAAGGTATCACGGAAATTTTTAAAAATATTTTTATTAAGTAAAAAGGAAAAATATTAAGAAAAGGGAAAATATCGTAGTACATTCCTATATAACTGAAAAGAGGAGGAGAGGGAAGGGAAGGGAGAAGGGCTAAAGGCATGAAACCGGTCTCTCCCCAGATGGCGTATTCGAGTGTTGCGTTCGCGAATCATCAAATTAGAAAGAAAAAAAAATTTCACTAGTAAATTTTTAATTTTAAAAATCATAACACTAAGCAGGTAATGCTTCATAAGTCAGAANCAAGTTAAAAGATTTCAATCTATATGAAAATCAAGAGAGAAACTAACGTACTTCCTTCCTCTATGACTTTCCACACGCTAATGGGGAAAGCATGTGAAGTGTTGCCATAGGAAAAGAGTTCTGCTCTACGCCACCTGCAGCCCATTTCGATCGCCAATGCAGTGATGAGATGTGCACATACAACATTCAGTGAGAATTCGCGAACGTAACAATCTGTAGAGGGCGTTGTTATTTGAGACGAATGACTGCTAGCAGAACAACACGATCATCAGTTGCACTGGATATTTCTGCAATGTGTCATGGCAACTTCCCTTCTTTATTGTGGCTTATTAAATTAAAAAAAGAGAAATTTTAATATTCTTTCTTATGCAAGTGAAAACAAAATGGAATCTTTTTTTTTCTTAGAGAAGGAACATCCAAAACAAATCGGAAAATATTTGTAAAAAATCTTAATTAGTTAAAACCTCGTGCCAGAGAAATCGTTCTACTAAATTTAATGATCTAATATGAAAGGTCTATTAAAACTTTACATTCCATACGGCTCTGAATCATATTACTTTTTAACATTAAAATGTACAAAAAGTAATCAGAAAAGCATAATGTTGTACCATTTAATTTCACAAAAAAAGTTTTTTCACAACAATTTTTGTCAAAAAATTCGATAAAAAAAAATCATTATTTATAAACTAAAAGATGTAAAATAAAGAAATAAAGAATGCTTACGATAAAAAAAACGATTCTAAAGCTTCCTCATATTGAAATAAAAAACTTTCATATTTATTGTTTTTAGTCTTAAAGTTCTTTATGAGACGTATAAAGCCATTCGGTAGAGAACTATCATCAAATTAGAAAAAAAAAATTATTCACTAGTAAATTTTCAATTTTAAAAATCATAACACTTACCTGCTTCGTAAGTCAGAAAATTTCCAAATGAAATGCTCCATTCGTTTGAAAATTTCATTCTCAAATAATATATACATAGATTATCTCTTCATTACTTTTAGATGACATACCTCAAAACAAAATTTTATAATTGTAAGATCTCGATATGAACTTTAATATGTAACTTTAAAACAAAATGGTTAAATTGAATAGTTGAAATTATTCATTCAAAATTAAAAAATACTTACCAAGAAAACAATTAAAATTTAATAATAATCACCACAAATGATACTATTTTAAGTAATTTGAATGATTCTTTAAAAGTTGTTTTCCAAATTATATACGAACAGAAATATCTATTATTATATAAAGAAGAAGAATATTCCATAACTATTGCAGTTCTGCACGCTCTAAAATCACATTTATTCATTGGAATGAAGTAAGCAATGTTGACTTCACTTAATTTTTAATTAACTGAAGACAAAAAAATGCCTTTTACCGTAATACACACATCTTTAACAGTATGCTATCCCGAAATCGGAAGTTATCGGTTGCAAGTTTGTTAATAATAGAAAGGTAAAAATTCATGGGAATATGTTCTTCAAATGTTGAGAGAGTTCTGTTTCAGAAAGATTTACCAATATTCTGGGTCGTTTTTTCAAGTTCTTTTGTCTTTTCCTTGGGGAGATTTCACTTTTTATTTGCTGCCTAAAATGGCGTCCTACTCTGCCAATGATTCTGATAGAACTAAATGAAAACTTAATAAATAAAAGCCTGAAAATATCCTCCCAGCTATAGGGCGTTTTCAAGATTTACGATTGCAAATAGCCTTTAATCTGCACCTGATTTCAGCGAAGTTCGGTTATTGGAGCATTATCATTGGATTCGATTAGCATATGCGATCACACGCCAATGCCATTCGGGTAATGAAAAGCTGACTAGTGAAAAAAAATTTCTGCGAAAAACTCATTAATAAGACTCTCTAATTTTCTTGATTTGATTTGATTTGATTTGCTCATTTACGTCGCACTAGAGCTGCACAATAGGCAATTGGCGACGGTCTGGGAAACATCCCAGAGGATGATCCGTAGACATGCCATCACAATTTTGATCCTCAGCAGAGGGGATGGCTCCCCCGCTTCGGTAGCCCGACGACCTGCACGCGAAGTCAAGCACTTTACGGTAGAACAGTTTAACTTGGACCAATACCGCACACCCTCGATCACTGCGCAGACTGATCCAAGTGGTCACCCACACGCACACTGACCGCAGCCAGTGATGCTTAACTTCGGTGATCTCGCTATTTTTCTTAATGGCAAACAAAAGTAGGTAAGCCGTTCGCAGTGAGGATGACCCTCAAAAGGATGGCTCTTTTTAGGATACTGTACTGCGGTAAGAAGTACGGATGGTGCTTTGTACACTAAGGAGAGCTGCAGGCTCTTTTCTGCACACATTTCCGAATTTCTCAATCCAATGTACTTTGTTACCATTTGGCTCAACGTGACAGCGCCGTGTTAGTAGTGATGACAGCACATGCAGCGATATAATAATAAGCATAAATGGTGAAAAAATAGTAAGCAAGTGGTTTGGGAGTAAATAAAAACTTACAGATATTATTAGAATACAAATCGTTATTAAACACTTATTACCTTGTAAACTTTTTACTATTTTCGAAATTTCAATTGAAATGATAATTTGAAAAATAAACTTCGTGTCTATACTCTAACTAAACACTAACACTAACGAATGCATTGTGCACTGTTTGAAACAAGAGCAAATAGTAATAAGCGAGTCCAAGGGCGCCGGCAGCGGGGTGCAAGGGGGTGTACTTGCACCCTCCCGGCTTTATTTATAAACAATTATAGAGTATAAAAAAAAATTTATTAAAAATATTTTTATTCGAAAAAAATAATTAAGTAATTATTAATACGAAACAATTAAAAAAATGTTTAATCAAGCAAGATTTGTAATCGTCTTGTTAGCTGTCCAAATCTGCTTTTGTTCAATGAATTCTGAGTTATCTTTGATTCTTTTCTTATGCACACTGAGCATAACTACTTAATCTCTCGTGAGGCATTGTAGACCGATTCCATATTTTGGTGTGTCGCATTGTACTAAAAGTGCGCTCAATAGTGCAAGTAGTAGCTGAGGCCAAGAGTTAGGCCAATTTTGATTGCCTCCGCTACAGCTAGATAAAACGGTGTGACCTCAATAACTAAATCGATGTATTCGAGGGATTCCTAAGAATTTTCACTATTCCTCCACATTTCGTACCACATAAATTCGTACTTTTTTAAAAATATCTTGTTAACAATGAAGAAGTGTATCTTGAAAAAAATTAACAGATGAAAGTACATGTAATAACAAAACAAAATGTAATAACAGAATATTTTTAAAAAAAATTTGGGGAGGAAGGTAGTTTGTTAGAGGGTTGCACCCCCTTTTATATTATTCTGCCGGCGCCCTTGAGCGAGTCAAAAGAAGCGGAATCAGAACTACCAAAAAAAGCTAGTTCTGTCTATATAGTCGCGATCACAACGCTCGAGTGCGCCACCTGGGGAGGAGACAAGTTCTACGTCATGACCCGCCTTCCCTCTCTTCCTCTTCTCAGTTGTAGTTCATTTACGTCACACTAGAGCTGCACAATGGGCTATTGGCGACGGTCTGGGAAGCGTCCCTTCGGATGATCCGAGGAGATGAAATCACAATTTTGATCCTCTGCAGAAGTTGTTGTTGTTCATTTACGTCGCACTAGAGCTGCACAATGGGCTATTGGCGACAGTCTGGGAAACATCCCTGAGGATGATCCGAAGACATGCCGTCGCAATTTTGATCCTCTGCAGAGGGGATGGCACCCTCGCTTCGGTAGCCCGACGACCGATCCTCTACAGAAGGGATGGCACCTCCGCTTTTGTAGCTCGACGACCTGCAAGCGAAGTCGAACACTTTACGGTAGCACAGTTCACCGAGGACCAATACCGCACACCCTCGGTCCCTACGCAGACTGATCCAAGTGGTCACCCACCCGCACACTGACCACAGCCAGTGATTCTTGACTTCGGTGATCTTCTGGGAGCCGTGCCTTAACGACCAGTCCACTCCGGGACCCTCCTCTTCTCAATTGTATAGGAATGTATTATGATGTTTTTCCCTTTCTTAATATTTTTCGCAATTAATTGTCAAAAAGTTTTTTAAAGTTTCCACGTCGTTTTTTTTTTTTTTTTTTTGTTNTTTTTTTTTTTTTTTTTTTTTTTTTTTTTTTTTTTTTTTTTTTTTTTTTTTTTGAGCTATGCTCAATGTAGTTTTCAGCTCCATACAGTTTCCTATCGTAAAATTTTTTGATCTGTTTGAAAATCAAGACAGAAACTAACGTACTTCCTTCGCCTATGACTCTTCACACGCTAATGCTGAAGGCCTGTGAAGTGTTGTCACATGTAGAGAATTGTGTTCTACGCCACCTTCAGCCCATTTTGATTGCCAATAGCTACCATATCTTTTTTAAAACTATATATCCATAAATAACTAAAACAAATTTTCACTTCAAACCCTCCAGAATTACTCATTATCATTAATGTATCATGAAATGTAGCAGATTTGAGCTCAGAAATTATTGGCGATCAAAATGGGCTGCAGGTGGCGTAGAGCAGAACTCTTTTCCTATGGCAACACTTCACATGCTTTCCCCATTAGCGTGTGGAAAGTCATAGAGAAAGGAAGTACGTTAGTTTCTCTCTTGATTTTCAAATAGATTAAAATCCTTTAACTTGAAAAACTATATGGAACTGAAAACTACATTAAACATAGTTCTAAAGAAAAGTATCACGGAAATTTTAGAAAATATTTTTATTAAGTAAATAGGAAAAATATTAAGAAAAGGGAAACCGGTGTCCCCCAGAAGGCGTATTCGAGTGTTGCGATCGCGAATATTAATTATTTCTTTCAGTGAAAACAAAATGATCAGTTTTAAAAATATCACTTCTTGCAATAAGCTGTAATAAGCAGCTGTAAACTGTCTAATTCGAAGTCAGTAGCTCAAGGTTTGTTTTTGTTTACATTTGTTATGAAAATACCACTTATAGAGACACCCCTGTTTTTTTTCCTTTTTTTTTTTAAACAAAAAGAAAGTGGTACACATGTATTTCATTATTAGAATTGATTTTTCAGAGTTCTTGTCTACCATAATATAGTAGTAATATAAGTATTAAACTTTCATCTGAAGTCAAGGCTCAAAGTATTTTTTTTAACCAACCGCTGTGTAACAGAAAGAAACATCTACTTTTTTTTCCAATTTTTTATAGACCACTTTTTGTGGTTGTGCATAAACGGCTAAAACTCAGATACTTTGTCTTGTAGTTGAACACAACTATTCACTTATGACTTTGTTGATTTTAATTTGCACTTATCACGAGAGCAACTTAACTTCAGATACAGATCATTCTCTCTAAGGAAAACTTTGAAAAATATACTTTNAGAGACACCCCTGTTTTTTTTTTCCTTTTTTTTTAAACAAAAAGAAAGTGGTACACATGTATTTCATTATTAGAATTGATTTTTCAGAGTTCTTGTCTATTATAATATAGTAGTAATATAAGTATTAAACTTTCACCTGAAGTCAAGGCTCAAAGTATTTTTTTAAACCAACCGCTGTGTAACAGAAAGAAATATCTACTTTTCTTTCCAATTTTTTTTAAATTTTATATAGACCACTTTTTGTGGTTGTGCATAAACGGCTGAAACTCAGATACTTTGTTTTGTAGTTGAACACAACTATTCACTTATGAGTTTGCTTCGTATAGACAAGACTTTAAAAGCATCACTGCTTTATATACAAATAACTACTTAATTTTTAATTGCTATAAAATATATATTATAAAGAATCTAAGTCTCTTAAAATATTTATTGACTGCAATATGAAGAAGAAAAGTATTTTAAAATTTTTTTTTCTTCTGAGAATCGTGAATAAACTAATTTCGTGTCAGAATACAAATTGATTGAGATTAAGTTTAAAAGAAAAAAAACTGAGAAATAAAAAGAGTTAAATTTATGTTCTAACTTTATATAACCAATCATCGTATAAAACTTTAAAATATTAAAGTTTAACGAGGAACAAAAAATATTTTTGCAGAACATTAAAATGTATATTCACGAATATTAAGATATAAACTCACGAAATAATCAAATACTCTCTTTGGAGACATATCAAGAGCAAAAGCAACATGTATTTTATTACTCTTTTTTAAATATTTTATATTAAAGACATTTGAGTTGAGAAAAAAGAAAAAAAACATCACTTTTCCCAATAATATTTAAAATTAATGAATAAATTAATAAATGAATTTGCACAAAGGAAAAGAAAAAGCAGATTTTAAATAAGAATCTCTTAATAATCTTATTTTATTTTTTAATAAACTTTTTATTTTGATATACCCCTTTACTCTTCATATAATTACTTACGTTTATTTTTTAAAAATTACTGTAAATACATTCCTTGAAGTTAGCTTGTAATTTCGTATGATTTATACTGATAAAGTAGCCATCACTTTTCAAATAACCAAAACTTTTATTTAAAAGGTGAGAAATGTGAGTGATAGTTCATTCATCTAACCTAGCAAGAATGACAGAGGGAGGGCTAAAGCTGTAATTAACCCCAGGAGGTAAAATGAGGGATGGAATCTTGGGGCAGTTAAAGGCTAACAGTGATTTACTAGTAATTTGAAGAGGGGGGAGCTGACCATTCATTTCATATCTTGAAGGCAATAGATTCCTTCCAAGAATCAAACACACTGTCAATGTCACACTAAAGTGATATTTCCATTCATGTAGTTCTAATAATAATAAAAAACGACTTTCTTAAAACTTGAAATACGGGTTTTCTGTCACCTGGTGGTTTCTTTCAAGAAGTAAAAATTTTTATCAGTTGTAAAAGTAGTTCTAAATCGAAGTTTCGAAGCGTGTTTAAAATTTCTTTTCCTTTGGAAATTTATTTACACAATGGCTACCACAAACGTGGACTATCGCGATTTCTCGCTTGTTTTTAAAGCGTTCCATCTAAAAGAAAATGCTTTAAATGGACTGATTTGCCGTTGCGGGCTTGAAAAAATGGACACTTTTTTATCTAGAGATGCTGATTTTCGGGAATTGCATGATCTTACGAGAGATTCTTTTCAAATAGAAACTATAATGGTACCAACATGTGATGAAGATATTTTATCAATTGAAAAGTTGAAAAAGATTTTTCGCGATATGTCACCTTACAAGAGATTGGTTTGGTGTGGTCGCCTTCTAACTGAATTCCACGAAGAAAACCAATGCAGTCGGTATTTATCGTTTGGTCTGAAGTTTTATTTAAAAGCCATTGAAATCTACGAAAAGGCTCACCATCTTTATAATATCCTTCCTGCTGATATGAAAATTAAAGAACTTTTAAGGCTTTCATCTACATTTCGTGTTCACCAGAGTGTATTTCTCGAACTTTTGAGATTGTTTAGCACAGATGTATATTATTTTAGAGCGTTTCCGATTATCGATGATGTTTTATTGTTAGAAGATATATTCAGAGCAGCAAACGAACGTAAAATAGATATATTGGTATTATGGAAAAAATTAAACGGCGGATACTACTACAATTTATTTACTTGTTTTGTTCATAAAAACGTTGAAGCTTTTATTCCATTAATCAAATTTGGAAAGGCAGAGTGCATATCAATAGAGAGTGGTAAATGTTTGCTGTCATTATTGAGCGGGTAAGTATTATTATTTTTCTATTTATTTATTCTCTGTTTGCTAAACTATTATTCTTCATCTCAAATTGTTGAGAGTATAGAATTGCGAAATTTTCTATAGATAATTTTTAGCAACATTTACTTTTTCTTTATATCAACTACAAATTGCCCCAAAATGTAGAAAACTGCTTAATTTACAGTTGTCCACGTAATCACCGAATATCGGCTTAATTGTTTTAGATTTTCCGCAAAATGTCTTGATTCACCAGATATACTTGTTTTTCCTTTATTAGAGTATTTAAAATATTGTAATTAAAATAAGGAAAACAATGAAACGTATTTTTTTTCTAAAACTTGTTTTACAAGTTATCAGCATAATTTCTACTAATTATCACTATTCAAGTGAAATAAATTTTATTATTAATTGTACTGGAATTAAATAATCTTCCGGTTTGACTGACTTTAAATATATACTTGCTTACAGGGTGTGGAGAAAAAAAAACGGACAAATAATTTTAAAGAGAACTTTATTTAAAAATAAATAATCACAAATAATAATAATAGTAAATTTACTAATAAATGCATTTAATTGACAAAAAATAACAATATTTAAGTTTGATTAACAAAGCGGCAGTCTTAAATAGAGGCGCAGATGTTTATTGAAAGCAGTGGGTCGCAATTCCCCATAAAGGTGTTTCGTGGGATTCTAGGAAAAAAAGGTACCGGAAAAAAAGGTACCTGGAAAAAAAGGTCCCGGAAAAAAAGGTACGGAGAGAAAGTTCCCCGGAAAAAAAGGTACCTGTGTAGGGAAAACAAAGAAAATTCTGTAGGAGAAAATATTTGAAATGAGAAGTTTGGATTGAAGCGCTTTTTGCTGTTCCGTGCATGTTTTTTTTTTTAAGAAATTAAATACACCCAGCTCATAAGAAAAGAAATACCGCGACTCTAATTAAAATGGACCAATGCTTTCACCTCCAATCACGAATAAACATCCAACACATAAATCTTCCCAACTTCCCCGATTGGCTACTTTAAGCCTCACATTAGCAACTTCCTCACAAAATATAATTTAAAATAATGAATAACACATTTTTCACTTAAAAAAATTACAAAAAAAAAGCAAAACATTATTGAAAAATTTAAATAGTATCTTCCCGCTTTAAAAAATAATCAAAGAAGAATAAATAAATGAAATAAAATTTAAAAAAAAATAGCATAATACAACCATTTTTTCCGTCTACCGTTTCGTGGTGCCCTTGTGTTCTGTGGGAAGTTTGCAGGGGTTAGGAGATTTTTTTTTAGACTAGAAATAATTTTTGAAGCCTGTAATAGGTTTGCAGTCAACCAATAATTAATTTATTTTGTTAATTTGGTTATTAATATGAAATCATTTAAATAAATAATTCCGCAATGAAAAAAAAAGAAGAAAAAAAAAGAAATGGCAAATTTCAAAATGTATCATTATATTTTATTCCAATAACAATAAACTGAATAAATTACTAAAAAGATTTGTGTCAGCGCACAGTGGAATTTTTTTTGAGACTAGAAATAATTTTTGAAGCCTGTTATAGGTTTGCAGTCAACCAATAATTAATTTATTTTGTTAATTTGGTTATTAATATGAAATCATTTAGATAAATAATTCCGCAATGAAAAAAAAAAGAAATGGCACATTTCAAAATGTATCAGTATATTTTATTCCAATAATAATAAACTGAATAAATTACTAAAAAGATTTGTATCAGCGGACAGTGGGACAAAATCAGAAAAGTGCGGCCAAAATTAGAAAATTAACTTCAATGTTCTAAAAATTGTTCACCGATAGGTTTTTTGGGACGCTGATTTCAAATATGAAGTCAAAATTTCAAAAAAACAAAATGGCGGATGATTATTGAAAAAATTGCAAATAAATGAATAAAAATTATTTACTAGTAGTTTTTGAGATCTTTGATAACAAATTTGGGGTTAATAATTTTAATAAATAAAGTAATGGATGTAAAAACACAAATATTTATCAAAACAAATTTAAACTAAATAAATTGAATCAAAATATTTAAGATTGTTAATTACAAATTCGATTATCGAATTTGAAAAAAATAATGAATCTATTTTGCTAGATATAAAAAATTTTGAAAATGTAATAACAAAAATAATAATCTCAAGTTTATTTTTAGAATTTTTTCATTAATTTTATCATTATTTTAAAAATGACACGAACTATAAAAATTGATATATCAGCCAAATTCGCAAATATCCGCAGCTAATTTTTTTTTAGTTCTTGAGTATATATACCAAACAAATGTACAATTGTTTTTTTTTTTTTACCTCGGCAGCGTAAGGCTTTTTTTATAGAGAACCCTAAAGTTACAATTTCATTGTACAGGGCAGAATAGGGAAATGGCTCTGGTTTTAATAGTATTTATATAAAATAATGAATTCATATATATCTTAGAAATACATTTATGTATAAATCATGCATAGTTTTAATATTTTTATTTACTATAAGGATTTATCATATTAATAAGAATTTAACTGAAAAATTTAATTCTTTTTATTTCGACTTTGTTTCCGTTTAATTGCTATTTCCATTNAAAAAAAAAAAAAAAAAAAAAAAAAAAAAAAAAAAAAAAAAAAAAAAAAAAAAAAAATACACCGTCATATTCCATGGACATTTTACTACAAAAAGCCATATAGAGATTTTTTTTCTCTTATATCTTCATTTTTTTAATGTTTGACCGCGAAAAAGGATTTTTGTTCCACGGTGCAGCGGTGTATTTGTATCAAAATGTATCATTTGACTCAGCGGTGTCTTATAGATCTCGCCAAAAAGTTTCTCCCCTACCTGAATGACTGGTGGAGTAGGTGGAGGTTCTCTATTGAAAAAGGACACCTGCTCACAAAGATCATTACTCGCCAAATCTTTATGACGCCAAAGACGATAAAGGGTCTCAAATTGAAAACCGATTTACCTTGGTTTTGAGCGACATAGTTGATTAATTCTTCCTTTAGTGGGAGACGGAATTTTTCGGAGGCTCACGTGATTTTTAGGGAGAAAAGCTTTCTTATTCACCTCTTATTCTCTTATGAAAAGGGATAAATCAGAAAAAAGTAAAGAAATGTAACTATACAAAAATTATTCAAAGATTTTAAAAATAATTTTATGAAAAATTAGTATCATCTGCAATTCAAGATGCTAGCTTTAAAATACTTTGTTCTTTCATTTCTCGTAAAATTATTCTCTCGACAACTCTATCTCTTTAGCAAAATAATGATCTCATCTTCACTCTATAAAATTGAGTTAAGACATTACGCGACGTTTCTGAGTATTTTTCTCATGGGTACCTTTCAAATGAAGAGGAGGGGTAATCCAATGATAACTTTTGTTTTCGACACTAGGGTGCGCTGCAAGCTGTATGCCACTTATACTTCCGGGTTACTGTTTCCGGTGTATTTTAAAGTCATTTGCTCCCAACGTGATCATTGTGTTAAGATTCTGGCAAACGTGGTATTTGAATACTTATTGCTAAAATTAATCTTGCTCTTCGAACAATTTGCTAACACTAACTTAAGATGGTACACAGCTTACAACACGAACAAACAGTAATAAACTTATGGAAAGATGCCCAATCAAGACTGCCAAAAAAGCGAATCTAGCAACCATGTCACCTTTTTTAACAATATATCTCTAAATAACTAAAACTAATTTTCACTTCAAACTCACCAGAATTACAAAATAACATTAATATCTTATGAAATACGGCAGATTTGAGCTCAGAAATCATCTAATTTCTTTCTTTTATTGAAAACAAAATTATCCGCTTGAAAATATCGCCTAGCGGAATAACATGCAGTAAGCAGCTGCAAACTTTCTAAGCTGAACTAGAGCAGACATACAGCTCGAGATTATTGTTTACATTTCTACTGAAAACACCATCCATTGCGTGTTTTCGTGCTTTTTTAATACTTAAATTTAACGGGCATACCTCATTCACCGGACATACCATTTAACGGGCATACCTCATTTACCTCATTCACCGGACAAGGTTAGGATTGTGCCTGACTGCTACAGTGCTGTTATTAGGTGGAAAATCGTTAAATTTGAAAAGTATTTATCTAGAAATTATACTATTGGACTGTTTGATGCGAAAATGTCGATTTTGAACAACTGTGCCTTATCATTATATTNAATATATCTCTGAATAACTAAAACAAATTTTCACTTCAAACTCACCAGAATTACATAATAACATTAATATCTTATGAAATACGGCAAATTTGAGCTCAGAAAATATCTAATTTATTTCTTTTATTGAAAACAAAATTATCCGTTTGAAAATATCGCCTCGCAGAATAACATGTAGTAAGCAGCTGCAAACTTTCTGCCCCCTACACAGGCCGGCCGGCTGCAGTGCAATAAAATTGCAATTAAAACCAACTGCAGTTGTAGTTGTATAATAGTAAAATAAATAAAACCTCGAGAAAGCCTTTTTTCTTTTTGAAATTTTCATTAATTTGAGAAAAAATTATTTTAAAATTCGTGAAGATTGCATCACTTGTGAAAAAGAGACTAAGGAGTCTTTTTTGAGCATATCAGGATAATTTTAAATTTTTTGTTGAATTTTTTATTTTGCTTTTGAAAAGAAAATTGAATATATAAGGGGATTTACAAGTTTAACATAAACGTTACTTATACCAATCCTCCAACTTTGCCAGGAAAAAGAAGCAAATAATAAAACCCTTCAACCCTTGGATGCTTACACACTATCTGAACGGCCCCCATCTCTTTTCATCGCGATTTAAAATTTTGACCACGTTCTGACATAAACAAAGTAACAGACACAGAACTAAAAAAAAAATTACTAGATAATAATGATAATAACGAGTTATAACTTTGAAAATGGAACCTAAAGCGGTAATTGTCACTAGTAATTGCTAAAACTTATAAAATAAGACGTAGCGTTAATATTTTTAATTTTTTTTTCTTAAAAAAAAGGCGAAAGAAATTTATCTTGTTTTTGTTCAGAAATTTTAAGATTAAAGTTGAATTGCGCAAGAAATATTTTACACAGCAGGCCGGGCAGGCGTTGAACTCGTGTTCGTGTGAACGGGAGCTCAAATCCAACAGACCGATGACTCCCCGTGTATTAAATGGTGGCTGGTGCCCGCTAAATTCTGTTGAAATCACAAAGTCATCCAAGTTAACAAAGCAAATCAATACATCTGGAGGTACTGATCCAGGAGTTCCCTAATCTTCTGGATTGGGTTCAAAATTACAGGGTTACGGAGTTGAACATTGGTAGACGTAAACTCAAATTTGGGTCGGCTGATCAACGGCGATTTTAAATTTAAATACTTTACAGCAAACCAGAATTAATAAATAACTACTATAAAGTATTTTGCTATTAAATACATTCTCCTCATTAATTATATCTATTATACTCATTAATAATATTTTTTATATTCATTAATTATGCTTATTAATAATATTCTTTGCACTTAAAAAGCTGGAAAATAATGATAAGCCACACTTTCAAATTGTGCTTGTCCGATTCACCATTGTTAAGGTGTGGAGAAAGTTGTATGTATATTTAAATTAATGACATAATTTCATATTGAATAAAAATAAGCAATAAGTGATAAAGTTATATTTAAAACATGCTTATTCAGATTAAGGTTAAATTAATATTAAATTAAGAATGAAACACCATGCAACGACAGCCAGCATGGAACACAGCGTACCATCTTCCAAAAACCTCCTCTCCTGTTGATAATGCTGGTGAGAAGATAAAAAACTGACGCTTTTACCTCATTCACCAGACAAGGTGAGGCTTGTGCCTAGCTGCTTAGGCTTGTGCCTGACTGCTACAGTGCTGTTATCAGGTGGAAATTCGTTAAATTTGAAAAGTATTTATCTAGAAATTATGCTAATGGACTGTTTGATGCGAAAATGTCGATTTTGAACAACTGTGCCTTATCATTATATTACACCTACACTTATATTTTAGTAATTTTAAATTATATTTTTTTCCTGTTACAGTTGGCCTGTGTCAATAACATTGAAATGGGACTATAGATACGACTCTACAACATTCCGCTCACTGCAAATTCTACGTTTGTTTCTTCATGCAAATTCCAAACACTCTGAACCAACTACAGGACCCTACGCACTGAAGTTATTGTGGAATAGTATAACAGAACCATTCCTGTGTCAGGAGGAGTTAAAAAAGAGTGTCATAGCAATCGAGTTCGAGCATGATCTAAATGTTGTAAATGCAGCATGGGATTGGTATGCAAACCATGTGCTGGAAAACGTCATCTCACCCAGAGGACCAAGATCTCTGGCCCATCTTTCAAGGTGTTCCGCTCGTCGGCAACTGGCGACATGCCTTCAACTTCCGTGTGGTGTTGACCAGCTTGATGTTCCGAAGATTCTGAAAGATTATATTCTCTTGGAACATTGAAAGCTTTCTACCAGTACAGAGCTGAAAAAGCTGTGTAATTTCGATAAATAGATTTCGCTATAATAAATAAATTGTAATTGTTAATTGCACATAGTTTCGACTCAACAAAGATAAACTTTCCCAATTTTTCTTCGGAAATTATTAAAACTCCACACTACTTTTTTGCTATACAAACAATGAAATTTTCCTATCGTAGAAGATATGTTAGTTATTACATTTTGTAGGAAATAAAATTTTATAAGGAGAAGATTTTATTTGCAAGTTTTATAATACAGAGTCTCGCTTCTGTTTAAATTGTAGATAGAAGCGTTTCTTTGCACACGAACGGAGTAGTATTGCACACTTTAATGCTTATTAAATATGACTCCATAAGTAAAATAATAGCGCCATATCAAACTTAAGAACCTGAAATTGCGATGGTTTGCAAAAAATGTGCAAAGAATTCGATGAATTATTATTAATAATAATATTCGATTTTTAGTTCGAGAATATTAACAGTAAAACCTTCAACAGGGAAAGGCAACCAAAGTTTCAACAAAAAATAAGTACGTTTCAAGCACTTAAAAAATAATTTTGAAAATTTTTTTCCAAAAAAAAAACATATATTTTTCCCTCTCCATGTTGAAAGTTTATTATATGAATGCATAAAATTATCAAAGTAGAAAAACACTTACAAAAATTTTGTATAATCATTTGAAAATAATAAGTTTCTGACAAAGAACTCAATTCATGATTATTCAATTATTAGCCACCATAAAACATTTTATATATTCAATACCGAGTTCATCATTATTTTTTAAATTAATAATGATTTTATTCAATTGCATAAAAAATTAATTTAATTTCAAAATTGAAATTAGTTAAAATTTAAATAAAAATTTATAAATATACACTCAACAAAAACATTTACAAGATTAGTATTAGTAATTTTGTTCAGTATTTCTTTAATAAAAAATTTGAAAAATTTATTCTATAATTCTGAAATAACAAAATTGAATAAGCATTGCAGCTAAAAAAATTTTTTTAATGAAGTAAAAATTATTAATGTATGGTCCCTATATTCATCATATTTAACAAATTTGAGATGTTCGAGCATTTTATTTCAATAACTTTTATGTCAAATGATAAAGAGGTAAATTACAATTGAATAAGATTTCTTACGGCATTTGATAAATGTTAAAATAGTGAAAAGTCTTTTGGTTTATACTTTTTTTAAAAAACCGTCCTCTGAAAATTATTGAGTCTTGTATCATAAAATAACTCAAGGGTATTGAAAATAATAACAAATCCAATGAGATGAAACTATATAGAAAAGCCTAAAGTATTTTATACTATTAATGAATAGTCATACAGGCACGAAATCGCGCGTTTTGAAAAGCTCAACTAATTCAAATGAATTTTAAAAAAATAAAAAAGAGAGAGCGAGAAAAAAAATATGAAGTGATAATTGGCCCACAGGAAAAATTAGTGAAAGATCTAGTCAAGTTGATCTATAAATAACTAGAGCAGTACGAGAACCTCATCAGCCTGTCAGTAAAGCCGTTTCACCAACTAAAGAATAAAAATACCTTCGATAATGGGGGAATATTGGCTTTTCCCCCCCAAAGGCGAAAGCTTACGCTTTGGAGCTTACATACAATGGATGGTGTCTTCTACACTAGGGAACGCTGCAAGCTCGGTACCGCCTAAATTTCCGGGTTACTGTTTCCGTTGTATTTTAAAGCCATTTGGCATCATTGTGTTTTGAGATTCTTGTAAACAATGTATTTGATTACTTATTACTTGTGTTTACAATGCTAACAATACTTGTGTTTACAATGCTTAAAGCGTTAACACTAACGTAAGATAGTGCACAGCTTGCAACAAGAACAAACAGTAATAAACTTATGGAAAGATGCCAAATCAAGACTGCCAAAAAAGCGAGTTATTCAAAATCTAGCAACCATGTCACCTTTTTTAACAATATATCTCTGAATAACTAAAACAAATTTTCACTTCAAACTCACCAGAATTACATAATAACATTAATATCTTATGAAATACGGCAAATTTGAGCTCAGAAAATATCTAATTTATTTATTTTATTGAAAACAAAATTATCCGTTTGAAAATATCGCCTCGCAGAATAACATGTAGTAAGCAGCTGCAAACTTTCTAACCGGAAATAGAGCAGGCATACAGCTCGAGATTGTTATTGTTTACAGTTCTACTGAAAACACCATCCATAGCTTACGTTTTGGAAACTTGATTCGAGATTTTTATTTCCTTATTCAAATCATTTTTAAAAAAATTCCAATTATACTTATAGTGATTAACGAACGTTTGATATTTTTATCTCATTCAAATCGAACTTCTTCATAATTTGGAGGGAAAATGCTATAAATGTCGTGATTGGAGCTGTTTAATACTATTATTTCAAACACTAACAGCTTACTAATAAGAAAATTAAAACCCCTTCTAATGCAAGCGTAAGAAAATCCGCTTACTCTCCGCTGAGCCATGGTGGCTCAAAGGATAAAGCGCTTCCCCTACGAAAATTTAAGGTATATTTAAGGTTGATTTGAGGTATTTTTGCGGTATCGAGGTTGTTTTGAGGTATATTTAAGGTTGTTAAGAAAACTGCAATAAAAATTATTCCTCGTAAAGGTTGTAATTAAGGTGCACGAGGTTGTTTTACAAACACTTCAGCTTGTTTTGAGGTTGTTTAAAATTCACTTCAAATCAACCAGACTGATAAGGTGATTTTTAAGGTATACGAGGTTGTTTTTCTTACATTTGTAACAAAAGAGGTATTTATGAGGTATAAAAAAATCAACCTTATTTCAACTAACGAGAATGAGGTAGTCGCCCCCACTTAATCGCATATCGTATAATCAAATAACCCGCTTATACGAATAAAATTTAATGGAACCAACTCAATTTATATGAAGCCAATGTTAAACTTCCCCGTATAAAAGAATCTTAGTTGTTTTTTGTCCCCTCCAAATTACATAAAATAGAGATACTGAAATGAAAAAAAGAAAAAAAAAATCATTTTTGAGAAATATTTCGCCAATTAAAATGGATTTTCCGTTTCATCAATTAAGATGCAATAGGTGATTACTTCAATAGGGATTGCCTGTTCATTGCTTGGTCTAAAGAGGTGTTAGGGATAAAGTTGAAAAATTAAAAATCTTGCTGCTTATTATACATTGAAGTAAACGAATGGGGTTTTACCCCTCTTTGAGTTACTTCACTCACATATCATTTAGAACGNAAAAAAAAAAAAAAAAAAAAAAAAATACAGATTGCTTTGTGGTCAAGACTTGTGGTCCCCTCCTGGTGCGCTATGAACTTTGAAAAAAAAAGTTTCAAAAATCTAACACACTAGTGTACAATGCGTATTTCTCTTAAGCAGAATAATCATTGCTCAATCCAGTGAATAATGGTTGCAAGTTGTGCGCGAAAAGGAATGTTTTGAATTAATCGAAGGGGGAGGGGGGACAACGAATCTTGGAAACAATAAGTTTCAAAAACTCCCAAGCTATTGTAAAATAGGGAATTAATTTGGAATCTCTCAAGTTTCGAGAATAAGAAAATAATAAATAAGCAAAAATAGAAATTCTGATTATATTAGAAAGGAATACGCAAGTCATGAATGCCTTAGTAGAAGCTGAAAGGGAATATCTAATTTTGATATGACGAATTGCCGACCGGCGTGTATAGGGGACAGGGAACTGTCCTTGCATCAGAAAGGTTCTGGGTTCGAATCCCGGGCTAGGCATGGATGCTTCTTTCTCTCTGTGTGTACTATGTCCTTTACCCTTTGTGTGTGTGAATGTGACCCGCCCTATAAACGGGTTTGTGGTTGAGTAAATGGTGTGGCAGAAGTCGAATTCTTGGCCATAGATGGCGCCACTGAAGAACAAGAGCAATCGCACCCCTTCTGCCTAAACAGGCATACGACAAAAAAAAAATATGACGAATTAAAACGGGTACAATTATAAACTTTTTCGGAAGGGATCAAATAATGTTTTAGTACATACATTTTACTTTTCGCTAACATTAATTTATTTTTATGTATCTTTAAATGACATTTGTATTTTATGATACTAACGCAGACAGTTTCAATTATAATTGTTTATTGATCATGAAATTGATTTTATTTAATCAAAACGCTATACTATGCATTAAATACCATTAAAAAGTAAAATTTCGCAAAAATTCAGAATTTAAGAATAGTATATATTGCACTCCCCTTTTAATCGAATAACCCGCTTAATTGCATGGATTTGGCTTGAACAGATGGTATTCCTTTAAGCGGGGTTGACTGTAACACTGAAATCGAAGTTAAGTCCAAAAATCCCTCCATTGCACTGCCCAAAAACATCTAAATGAAATTAAAACTTGGTATCTGGACTAGTAATTTAAAGTTAACGGACAAAATTCGAAACTGCTAACTATTCAGCATAAAAGAAAAACTATCCTCCCAAAAAATCAATTTGTTCTCTTCAACAAAAGTACCTCCATTGTAAAAAACGCAAAATATATAGGTCTGGTTATAAATCGAGCGTTCAATTGGAAGGATAATGTCAACANAAAAAAAAAAAAAAAAAAAAAAAAAAAAAAAAAAAAAAAAAAAAAAAAAAAAAAAAAAAAAAAAAAAAAAAAAAAAAAAAAAACAGATTGCTTTGTGGTCAAGACTTGTGGTCCCCTCCTGGTGCGCTATGAATTTTGAAAAAAAAAAAGTTTCAAAAATCTAACACACTAGTGTACAATGCGTATTTCTCTTAAGCACAATCAATCAATGAATGATTTGAATTAATCGAAGGGGCGGGGGGAGGAACAACGAATATTGGAAACAATAAGTTTCAAAAACTCCCATGCTATTGTAAAATAGGGAATTAATTTGGAATCTCTCAAGTTTCGAGAATAAGAAAACAATAAATAAGCAAAAATAAAAATTCTGATTATATTTGAAAGGAATACGCAAGTCATGAATGCCTTAGTAGAAGCTGAAAGGGAATATCTAATTTTGATATGATGAATTGCCGACCGGCGTGTGGAGGGGGCAGGGAGCTGTCCTTGCATCAGAAAGGTTCTGGGTTCGAATCCCGGGCAAGGCATGGATGTTTCATTCTCTCTGTGTGTACTATGTCCCTTACCCTTTGTGTGTGTGAATGTGACCAGCCCTATAAATGGGTTTGTGGTTGAGTGAATGGTGTGACAGAAGTCGAATTCTTGGCCATAGATGGCGCCACTGAAGAACAAGAGCAATCACACACCCTCTGCCTAAACAGGCAGACGACAAAAAAAATGACGAATTAAAACGAGTACAATTATAAACTTTTTCGGAAGGGATCAAATAACGTTTTAGTACATACATTTTACTTTTCGCTAACATTAATTTATTTTTATGCATCTTTAAATGACATTTGTATTTTATGATACTAACGCAGACAGTTTTAATTATAATTGTTTATTGATCATGAAATTGATTTTATGTAATCAAAACGCTATACTATGCATTAAATACCATTAAAAAGTAAAATTTCGCAAAAATTCAGAATTTAAGAATAGTATATATTGCACTCCCCTTTTAATCGAATAACCCGCTTAATTGCATGGATTTGTCTTGAACAGATGGTATTCCTTTAAGCGGGGTTGACTGTAACACTGAAATCGAAGTTAAGTCCAAAAATCCCTCCATTGCACTGCCCAAAAACATCTAAATGAAATTAAAACTTGGTATCTGGACTAGTAATTTAAAGTTAACGGACAAAATTCGAAACTGCTAACTATTCAGCATAAAAGAAAAACTATCCTCCCAAAAAATCAATTTGTTCTCTTCAACAAAAGTACCTCCATTGTAAAAAACGCAAAATATATAGGTCTGGTTATAAATCGAGCGTTCAATTGGAAGGATTATGTCAACATCTTCCCTTCTCTCAAAGAGTAGCTCAAAAGATGTTAGCATAAAATTCTCCGAAAAATAACAAGAACAAGATGGATTGTCTGAAATCTCAACATTGATTATTTAGATCATCATATTACAAAGCTTGATTATAAATTCTTCGGAAAATCCTTAAATTGTGATGCCGCAAGATTTAGCTAAATTTTTACTTTTGAAAACATTAAATAAGACTCTGAGAACAGGCCAACGGCTGCTCACTTTTGTAACGATGCATTTTCATCCAGAATACAAAATTTATAATTCTTTTCACTCCAGTTCAGACGTGGACTGATCGTAAAGTCACCGAAGTTAAGCATCACTGCCTACGGTCAGTAAGCGGGTGGGTGACCACTTTAGGAAGCTTGTGTAGGGACCGATGATACGCGGTATCGATCCTCGTTAAACTGTTCTACAGTAAAGTGCTCGACTTCGCTCGCAGGTCGTCGGGCTACCACAGTAGGGGAGCCATCCCTTCTGCAAGGGATCAGAATTGCGATGGCATGTCTTTGGATTATTCTCAAGGATGTTTCCCAGACCGTCGCCAATAGCTCATTGTGCAACTAGTACTACTCAAATAAAGTACCTACCTACCTTTTCATTTCAATTTGTATTGCAGTCACTAGAAAGAGTCACCTCAATGTCACTATTTACAAGACGGATGGAAAAAGGGCAGTAAACAGCCTCAGTCACCTAGATAAATGTGAATGATGATGACGAAAGTAATGTTTTTATGATGCGTCTTTAAGTGGAAGCTAGTTTTAAAATTTCTTAATTGTTTTTAGGGAACTTTGCTACCACTTGTTTGTCTTTTTCCAGGTTGTAGCAACCCAGCTTTTTTAACAAAGATGATTTATCCTTTTTTTTTTTTTAAATGTTTTACTAGCATTTGATTCAAAACATAAAAATATCAGGTGATTACGAATTTTTTCTTAAAAAAATGAATTACTGAATTGGAGATTGATAATTTTCTGGTTCAGGTCAAGATTACGATCTGTGGGTAAATGAATGATGTATGAATAGGTTTGCCCTATGAAACGGTGTGGCGGAAGTTAAATTCTTGGCCATAGAATTCTTGGTCCACTGGAAAACAAGAACAATAGCACCCCTTCTGCTTTAATGGCCGACGACAACAGCAACAAACATTTATATAAAATGCTGCTTGGTTCCAATGACCTAGTGATGAAGTTTTCAAAGAGTTTTCAGAAACAAACATTATTTAAAAAATTTGAAATATTGAATACTCTAGCTCACAAAAAATTTCGCAGTGAATGGAACAATTGGAATCCATGAATTAATAATGTAAATACTTATATCCGTGTCTGATATCAATGCACATTGCTTTCTTAATCTAAAGCTGTAGATAACAGAAGAAAATATCCACCTTTTCATATACTAACTGTTTTTCATGCATAGATCACTTTATGTGCCCATGTATTAATTGGTTAAAATGGCATCACTTGTATTCCCGGTTACAAACAGAAATCTTTTCATTTTTAACGAGTTATTTATCTTAAGTTTTTAAAGTGGTAGCAGATTTAAGCTTTATTTACAATTATTTTAACCCCATTAATACCCAAAAAACAAAAGTAACCTATATATGAAAAACATCTGCATGACAAAAGGGGTAGTACATATTTGTTTATGCTAAGTAAATACTTTCATCTCTTACCTATCACTTTAGCTTCAGAATTGTATTATGCCTTGAGTTCAAATCCAAATATAAATATTTATACTATAAATATATAATGGTAGACAGAACAATCTTGTTTCTGCAAATAAATTCAAAAAATATACCACCACCACTTTTGACATGTTACCACTTTTTCCTTTTTAAAGAAGAGTAACCATCCTTTTTCAAAAAGAATTTCGCACAAATATATTACAGCAGCAACAATTTGAATATATATACAATCTAATCATTACCTTTATGAATTCTTAAAGCTTTCGTCAAAAAATAAATATAAAAACTATTCACAAAAGGGATTACTAGGGACTTTAAGCGAAGAATTAAAAACGCCATCGAAATCTGTCGAATCTGTAGAGAGAAATGTGGAGGAAAAACGTCAAAACCAGTTTGACTAACTGATGAAACGGGTCGATGAACCTGATTTCGCCCTTCAAGTTCTATTTCTTTCAGATATCAAACAAGNTGATTAAGGTTTCGTTATTTCAAAAATCATAGTGAAGAAAATTATTAACTGTACGTATTTTCTAATTTGTAATACCTGGAATGAAATCTCTGAAAATTTTTCTCTCATTTGAAGTAAAAAAAATTTGGAAATTTTTTTTATAACTTTATAGCAGTATACATAAATGTACAAAGAATTTAACTGTCGTGTTAAAACTATCTAAACATATATGTAAAAAAGAAATTTAACAAATTTTCTCGTAACACTACATGGAAAGCTACGACATCCGTACCCCTTATTTTGGCAACACCCCTGTTCGTATGCTTTTTTTGCATTAAAAAAGCAAAATAAAACTATATACATAAATAAAAAAATAAATACTTACAGATGTTAATGTTGATGCACAGGTAAAGAAGTTTGAAATATAAAGCTAAAGTAATACAGAAAATCAATGGCGTAAAATAAAACACTTTCCAGTTTAAAGCATTGATGTGATTTAAAGTGAAAATTTGCTGAAAAAATTAAGTAAGTGAGAAGTTTTATTACGTGCACACAACTGATTGGAAGTTAAGCATTATGCCCATATTTGATTGGTAGTTTAATTTAAACTAACTCTAAAACAAAGATGTAAAATCAGAACAAAGAGATTTCGAGGAATTAGAAGTTCAATGCAAATGTTATTGTTTCAGTCACGAAATGTTTATTTTTTTAATGTTA
The DNA here is from genome assembly GCF_043381705.1 of Parasteatoda tepidariorum. Lineage (NCBI taxonomy): Eukaryota > Metazoa > Arthropoda > Arachnida > Araneae > Theridiidae > Parasteatoda > Parasteatoda tepidariorum. The sequence continues at coordinate 34,824,635 of NC_092215.1, read as the reverse complement.
TTTAGGCAGTTCAAAGTTTACTTTCATTTTATTGTGAAAATATTGTTAAAGCGTGATACAAAAAAGGTATTTTTCTATTATAAGAGCTTGCTACATTATTCGCAGCGGAACTTTCTATTTAGCGAGCATTCAATTATATAAAAATACTTAACTTTCTAAAAAATAAAAAAATAAAAAATCTTGAAAAATTTCTTTTGTAATATTAATGTAATGTAATGTAATATTACATTTTAATTATAATTTCACTTTCAACTTGGCAACAATTGGAAAAAATATTTATATTAAAATAATTTAAATTTTAATATTATGCAAGAGGGTTTTAAGAGGGCAAGAGGTCAATAGCTTTGCTGATTCCAAAACTGTTAGTCCCGCAGTGGACTGATCGTTAAGACACGGTTCCCAGCAGATCACCGAAGTCAAGCATCACTGGCTGTGGTCAGTGTGCGGGTCAGTGACCACTTGGATCAGTCTGCGTGAGGACCGAGGGTGTGCGGTATTGGTCCTCGTTAAACTGTGCGACCGTAAAGTGCTCGACTTCGCGCGTAGGTCGTCGGGCTATCGAAGCGGGGGTGCCATCCCCTCCGCAGAGGATCAAAATTGTGATGGCATGTCTTCGGATCATCCTCCGGGATGTTTCCCAGACCGTCGCCAATAGCCCATTGTGCAGCTCTAGTACGACGTAAATTAACAACAACAACCAAAACTATTAACAAAATAAAAATTAAGTAAGGCATTCTGTATAGGTAAATCTTTACAAATGAATAAAAGATTTCTGTTTGAGAACTTTGATTTAAGTTTTACAATTACTCTAAATACATTTTTTCTTCAAAAAAATATTTAGTTTCTGAAATATATTTCTAAAGTTAATTCTATGCCTTCTGGAGAAAAAAATTGTGTGGGGGTATAAATTACAGAAGCCATTACAAAACAATCATTGTGTTGGGGTCTAGTAATTTAGCTGAAATATATTTAAAATAAAATTTTACTAATTGTTTTCATATGGGTTTCTCACTGTATTTTTACTGTTTTTGTTCATCTAAGTATTATTCTGAGCACTGTATCGTGGCTGAAGTTTATTGGAAATAGTACTTTGAGAGCACTTTTACTGTAAGAGATATTCTTGATGTTTTTACTGGGCTTGTTATCAAGTATTTGCAAAAGGAAATTTTGGTTTAAAAAACGCCATGGGCGGTGACCCAGCCGGACCACTAGGCTCGGGTGTCGCATCCTGGGTTCCTTCTGCAGAAACTCCTGCGCCGGTGAGTTTAAATTTTCAGAATACTCCCTGAGAGTGAGGCGATAAATGTATTTTTATATCATAACCGTCGTTGAACAACCGACCCAATTTTTTGGGTTTCCGACTACTAATGTTTATCTCCGTAGCCTTGTAATTTTGAACCCAATCTAGAAGACAAGGGAACTCCTGGATCAAGTATTGGGGAAAATTTGACTTTTTAATGGAACTAGCCCACATTTGCGTTACATGGAGAGGAAGACCACAAGAACCTCCCACGGTTAGCCTGACGGCAAAGGGACTCTGATCCATGATCCGCCTACCACTGAGGATATTTCACGTCACCACTGTGGTCGGTGCAAGCCGGGTGTGGATTAGTTTTGACTAGCCATCGCTGGGGATTCAAACCCGGTTCACCTGATTGGAAGGCGAGCCCCCATGAAGGTTAATTTGTCCCAATCTTTGATCCAGGAGTTTCCCTATCCTCTGGGTAGAATTCAAAATTACAAGGCTATGGAGTTGAATATTGATAGTTATAAACTCACCATTGAGTCTGCTGTTTAAGACCGGTAAAAAAAATGCAATAAAAATAAAATGTTACTTTAGTAAACTCCCTTAGTTTTCGCAATTTTTAATTGTTTGGATAGAAAATTTGCTAAGTCCAGGTATATATGTGCTTAGTTTAATCAAAATTGGAAATAGTTAAGTGTTTAGCATTGGTTTATTAGCCTGTAATAGCCGACAAACAATTTTATATAATTCTATGTGGAGTTTTCACATAGTAATAAAGGTGAGATAAGTATAATTTAAGTTGTTTTTTTTCATTTACACAACTGTACCATTAAAATTTAACTTTAACCTCTTTCCAGTTTGCTGTTATTAAAGTACTTTTACGGAAAAAGTACTATGGGTTTATTATTAGATTTGGTATTTTTTAGTGTTGGCTATATTTTATGAGTTGCAAGATATCACAATAACATAATTTCAGACCAAAATATAAATATTTATTTTGCTTATATATTATGATACGAAATAAATGTCCTGTTTCTCTTAGAAAAATTTGAAGAATGATGTAGTATTTTATTAGTATTATATAGTATTTTACTAGTTTTACTAGTATTAGAAGTATATGACTAGTATTTTATTTCTAGAAAAAATTCCATCAGAAAAATTTCAAGAATAATACAGTATTTTACTAGTTTTACTAGTATTACTACTATATGACTAGTATTTTATTTCTAGAAAACATTTCATGGGAACGCTGACTGTTAATAGGTAAATGTAAGAAGCTCACTGGTTTATCAAAAATGATTTTTCAAAAATGAAACGAAATTGAAATATATTTTATTCAAAAAATATACAAATATGAAAATGTAATGAATAAATGCAGAAAGTACATTTTCAAAATGAAAAGTGTGCTTGTAGACGGAGCACAGTAGTACTAAACAGCAAAAACCAATGGCTTTTGTGCAGTCTACTGGCTGTGGCATTTATACATCAAGTGAGCCGTAATAATACGAGAACTTAATGAAAGCTTAGAAGGGAAATGTCAAACATGACAAAATTTGTGAAAAAGGATTTTAAAATTGCACCAAATAACATGTTGCTTAATAAATTGAATATGTTGTATATATTCAATAAATAATATGTTGCTTAATAAATTGAATTATATATTGATTCGTCTTCCATAAATGAAGTAGCATATCCATCATCTGAGCTTGTTCGTCTTAACGAATCCTTCTTTGTATCTTTAATAATTCTCAAAGAACTTCGATAGGGCAAATTCAAAATCATACTACGTCCACTTTTGCCTTTTGTATAATATCCTCTGATGACATCAAAATTGGTTCGATGACTTCTTTCGCTCCTTTTTGATGGTTCATATCTTCTTGATCGTCGAAACATCCAGAATCTTTTAGGAAATATACTCTCCCGGCCGGATTGCCGACAAAAGTCAATAAAGTCACATTCTGGGAGAATTTGTTTTTGTTCTTTGTTTGAGCGGAGTCTATTTGAACCATATGGAATAAAACCAGGAGGCATAAATGGAAGTTTTGAAATCATTTTAAATGGTTCTTTTTTAGGTACTACATAATGAGCAACTCGTATTTGCTGTCGCCATTTGTCTCCTTCTGTTACACACATATGGCACATTCGTTGATATGCCTCTGACATCTGAACGGCTGCTTCGTTTTTCACTCTAATGAAAGAAAACTCTGAGCTAGCATTTATTTCAAGTAGAGTTGGTTCATTATCAATCATAGTACAACCAAGAATTATTGTCTCACGTCGAATTTCATCAAGTTGTAGAATATTTGTCAAGGGCAACGCAACGCTTGCTTTTGGACCAACAATGATACGAACAAGAGCTGGTAAAGTAGTGACACGTAGCAAATTGGATAAAAGATACACATGATTTATTGTATGAGCTTCAGGGGTTGATATGCAATAAAATCTTCCTCGTGCGCTGTAAGGAAGAAATATAATTTCTCCTTTCTGGGTTAGGCATTTTAGATACATCATAAGGTCTGGGTGAATGTAACCTTTATAGTCTTTAATAAGAGATTGTCGATTTTGGTCTTCAAAACTTCCAACAGCTTTTAAAACAACTCCTGAATACACCTACAAAATATAAAGACATTAATAATGCATTGAATTATTTTTTTCCAAATACATATCATTTTGTTCATTTTTGTCATTTTGTTAAAATAATAAGAGCGTCCTGAATTTAAAAATTAAATATCCTGTACCAGACCGTAGCCGGCGAGGAAAGATATAGGGGTTCAGACCCCCCTTCCCCGAAATGTTCCAATTAATTATAATACAGAAAGAAAATTTATTTTAAAGATTTTTATAAGTAATACTTATTCGATCCCCTGATGGGCCAAATTATTGAGTCGTGGTGGCTCATGGGATGGAGCGTTCGCCTTCCAATGAGATGAACCGAGTTCGAATCCCAGCGATGACTGGTCGATGCATATTCCGCACCCGGCTCACACCAACCACAGCGCTGACGTAAAATATCAGATAGACGTAAAATTCAGAGATAGACGGATCATGGGTTAGAGACCCCTTGCCATCAGACTAACCGTGAGAGGTTTTCGTGGTTTTCCTCCCCATGTAACTCAAATGTGGGTTAGTTCCATCAAAAAGTCCTCCACGAAGGAGAACATTTTCCCAATACTTGATCCAGGAGTTTCCTTGTCTTCTGGATTGGGTTCAAAATTACAAGGCATGGGAGTTGAACATTAGTATTCGCGAATTCAAAAAATTGGGTCGGCTGTTCAACGACGGTAATAAAAATGTAATATTTATTGCTTTTTTAATGAAAGTTATTTGTTCAGTTTTTTAGTATTATAATATGATAAAATATATGCTAATAAAAAGTATTTGTTTAATAAAAATTATTTGTCTAATAAAATTTATTTGTTTAATAAAAATTATAATTTGTTGCCCATCCATAAAGTTGAATCAATTTTGAGAGAAGATTTGTGATTTAATTTAAAAAAAATTGTCTCTTCCAGGAAGAAACAGGACATCAGAACAATCCAACACCTGACCTTTTGTTCATATCATATACAGAAACACGTGCCTTTCTTTTTTTACCCATAGAACCCCTCTCTTTCTAAGAAGGACATCCCTTCCTTTCTAAGAACAGGAAGAGAGATTCTTGCTATAACTAAAATTCTAAATAACTAGAATTTTCATCATTTTGCTTGTAAGTTGCTCATTACTCTAAACAGCTTATAGTTTTTTCTAGTTAGTTTGAAAATTAGAGTATGTTGTTCAATCAAACAGTCTTTCAAGTATTTTACCAAAGCAGTAAGTTCATCATATTTTTTAATAATAAACAATTTTATTTATTAAAGTTATTATATTTAAAGTTATTTCAATTTTATTTATTGAAGTTATTAATCTATATAAGGTCACTTATATAAATTACACATAAATAACTAATTAAAAATATATATTTGCAATAGATATTTTTGCTTGAGTTTTAAAAGTAGTAAAAATATTCCTTAATGATATTTTTTTTATATAAAACAATTATTCAATGGCATTTGAAATCTTTTGGTCAGTAAAATCATTGCTCTTGCCGTTATTATCTATTTCTTAATTACCCCTTTTTAAGATAAATTGTTATTTCATATAAGATAATTGTAATTAAATTTGTAAATTATTGTAATTTGTAAATTATTGTAATTTAAAATAATTGTAATTTTTAAATTAATTAAGCCTGATAAATTGTAATTTTTTTTAAATTTTATCTTCTTTTATATTTAAAACTTTATTTTATTTCAAGCTTACAAAAAAGAAGAAAAGGAATTAATAGCTATTATTAATTTAATAATGATATTATAATAATATTATAATAATAATAATATTATAATAATAGTATTTTAAACATAAAATAATATAATAATCGTAAAATAATATAACAATAACTTTTAATAAAAGAAGTAATAGTTGTTATTATATTATCTTCGCTCCGATATTTTTTAACCTATAAATTGAAACTTAATCGTGATAATAATTAAAATAATTATTTTTTTTAATAAGCATTATTTTTAGTCGCAACTTTCATTTTTCTTGCAGAATAAATTCTCTTTCATTATACGCACGTTTACTTATTTCATAATTTTTATTGGTTACTTAACAGTCCAAAAAGAAATCAAAGCGCAAAAAATGATTAAACTCTGTAATAATTTAGAAAGAAATTTGCCAAGTAGCACTAAAAACAGTTTGAATATTATAATGCAACGACTCGGGACATGGTACTTAACTAAATTTCCTATTTTTTTATTTGATGTCTTACTATTGATTATTGCTAATTTGATTTCTTAGTTTGTTTTTTAAATTACGTTCAATCACCTACTTGCCTTCAATTTTTCACAACGTTATATATATACTGAAATGAAACAATTGCTTTTAAGATACTTCTAAGCTCTTTAAAGCCATCACTAACAACATTTATACGATTTTTCATAAAATGCATATCTTTTCATTGTTGTTAAAAGAGAAAAAAAAGTTGAACTCATATTAGACCAAAAACTGATAATATAATGCAACTTACAATTGCACGTTGCAGGCCTTCAGGTGTAGATTTCAGACCAATAACTTGATCTTGTACAAGAAATAAAGACCAAGATGATCTAGAAACATCTCCAATGCTAGAAAAATATCCAGCAGTTTTCCCATCTTTCATTACTAAAGACATCCAACCTAAAATATCAATCGAGATTTTATATTTGAAAACAACAAAATGTGAAGAAGTCATTTTAGCAACAAAATATTTTAATAATAATAATATTTATTAATGCGGCAAGTAAAAGATCCCTGGAGTGCCTTATTGGCTCTTGGCATTTTCCGGCAAAATTAAATTCCTAGTGCACTTTAGCATCCAAAATAGAGTCTCGGTGCTGCCATCTAGTGTGGCAGAAACTGGACGTCCAAATCAACATGACCAACGGTATCTCACCCATTGTGGTGGTCCTGAAAGAGTGGATACCACCTCTGGAGAACGCTCTAGGTCTGCTCATCGGCAAGACCGATTGTGCAGCTCATTGGAAATAAAAAAAAAAAATAAAAAAATATTTATTTAAAGCTACATAAAACCTCTAAATTGTACTCGCATTGTAAATGAAATAAAATAAAATAAAATAAAATAAAGTAAGTAAAATAAAATTAGTAAAATAAAATAAAATAAAATAAAATAAAATAAAATAGAATAGAATAAAATAAAATAAAATAAAATAAAATAAAATAAAATAAAATAAAATAAAAAGGCATTCTTTAATCTTACTTGGCCCATTTTTTCCTATTGAGGTTAAATTTAATAATGCTTCCTTAAAACATTTTTGGGAATGAGATTGATTTATAAAAATGAATTCATTTCGCTTAAAATCTAAATTTAATTTGATTTTCAGGGAAATCTTTTTTGTTGTTGGAAATTTGAGGGAGAGTTTAGTAAAGAATGCAAACAATTAATAAGCATAGAAATAGTTTCTGTCCTAATGTATGGAATTGGCCATCAACTACTTCTATACTTATAAATAACTGAATAATAAGCAACTTCTATGTTTATAAATCAATCACTTATCCTTAATAGAGCCATTTTTTTCCATATTAAAGTTAAATTTATCAAAATTTCGTTTAAATATTTTTTGGAATCAGACTGAATTATAAAAAGAAATTCATTTCGCTAATTATCTAAATATAGTTTGATTTTCAAGGCAATTTTTTTTTCTTTTTGGAAATTTGAGAAAGAATTTTGTAAAGAATAAAAGCAATTTATAAGCATAGAAGAAGTTTATGTCCTAATGCAAATAATTGGCTATAAACTACTTCTATGCTTATAAACAACTGAACAATAAGCAACTTTTATGCTTATATACAACTGAATAATAAGCAACGTCTATGTTTATAAATCAATCCTTTAACCTTAGTAGAGCCATTTTTCCATATTAAAGTTAAATTTGATAATATTTCGTTAAAATATTTTTGTGAATCAGATTGAATTATAAAAAGAAATTTATTTCGCCTATTATCTAAATTCAGTTTGATTTTCAAGGCAATTTTTTTGTTGAAAATTTGAGAGAGAGTTTTGTGAAGAATAAAGGCAATTTTTAAGCATAGAAGAAGTTTATGTCCTAATGTAAAGAATTGACTATAAACTACTTCTATGCTTATAAATAACTGAATAATAAGCAACTTCCATGCTTATAAATAACTGAATAATAAACAACTTCTATGTTTATATATAACCAAATTAATAAATTCCGTAATTACAGCTATAAATGAACTTAATGAGAAACGATCGAATGATACATAACGCTCAGTAGAAACTATAGCTACCTAGAGTTAGTTTCTTTTCTTGACATTACGTTAACTTACCCGCATTTATCTTAACAATTGGTTTCGTTTCTTTTCATTGGTTTCGGTTTTTCTTTCCCGGAGGTTTTCAGCAGATGGCAGCACAAATCATAAGTGAGAAAATAGCTTCCCATCGACATCTAAGTATTAATGAAGTTTGTGAAAAGTATACTTCTCACAGCTTTATAAAAAGTTAAAATAATTTTTATTAAAAGCTACCTAAAACCTCTAAATTTTATTCACATCGTAGAAAAGAACAACCTTTAAACAACCAAAAAGAACAACCATTAGTAGTCGTAAACCCAAACTAAGGTCGGCTGTTCAACGACGATTATAAAACTCAGTAGCCCGAAGCAACAAACATAAACTACGCAGTGGAGGAAATAAGAAAGACGTTACTACGTTCAGGCTATGAGGTTGCACAGTGGGGGAAAATACGGAAGATGTAATTACATTTGAACTACTAAAGGATACAATTTCTTGTTTATGGTTTTGTTATGCTGAGGCCTTCTCTCTTCTAGGAGGTATTAATTCAACTCCGCTGCCAGTTTAAAACCAAAACCAGAAAACAAGGGAACTTCTGGATCAATTATTAGAACAAATGAGTCTTTCTGGAGGACTTTTTGATGAAACTAACCCGCATTTGCTTTGCAGAGAGAGGAAAACCACGAAAACTTCCCACGGTCAGCCAATGGCAAAAAAAGTATAACTCATCCGTCTACAACTGGCGATATTTTATTTCAGCTCTGTGTTCGGTGCGAGCCTGCAGCAGAATTCGTATCGATAACCTAACACTGGGATTTGAACCTGGGTCACATCACTGGGAGGTGAGCACTCTGTCCCTTGAGCCACCGCGACTCTCAATATTGTTTTTGTTTTTTATTGTAGATATTGGGTATTGTTAATGAATGCACTTTTTTTTACTTCATTTTTGACAATAAATTTAAAATTTATCTAAGCCTCTACCAGGGTCAGCATGAGACTTAAAAAACAAAATTAGTGATACAATTGAATTGCACCTAAGTTGTAAATTTACTATTATTAAGCTTTCACTTTCGAATTAAATTAAACAAAACTGCAGACTTCGAGTCAATGTTTATTTCTCCGGAGCATTGTGGTAATTACTGTTAAAATAGCTTCAAACCCGCAAAATTTTTAATACCACTTTTAAAATTTTAAAGCACCGTATGCATCCTGCATTACGAATTACTGAGTTATTTCCTGGAAAAAAATTGAAACGTTGCAGCAAGGTTACGTAAAAGAATGTTTAAATCATGCTTCCATATCTTCTAAAAAATTCCCGAAGCAAAAGCATAAAACTGTAACTGGACGTATGAGGTCACTTTAAGAAGCCCTTCCTTTTCCGACCGAACTCAACTGTATGCATTCTGCATTCAGTTGAGTTTGGCCGATCGTTAAAGCACTGTATGCATCCTGCATTCCGAATTACTACCGAGTTATTTCCTGGAAAAAAATTAAAACGTTGCAGCAAGGTTACGTAAAAGAATGTTTAAATCATGTTTCCACTTGAGTGCTTCTAAAAAATTCCCGAAGCAAAAGCATAAAACTGTAACTGGACGTATGAGATCACTTTAAGAAGCCCTTCCTTTTCCGACCGAACTCAACTGTATGCATCCTGCATTCAGTTGAGTTCGGCCGATCGTTAAAGCACTGTATGCATCATGCATTCCGATTTACTACCGAGTTAGTTACAGGAAAAAATTAAAACGTAGCAGCAAGGTTACTGAAAAAATTTTAAATCATGTTTCCACTTGAGTACTTCTTAAAAATTCCCGAATCAAAAGCATAAAACTGTAACTGGGTGTATGAGGTCACTTTATGAGGCCCTTCCTTTTCCGACCGAACTCAACTGTATGCATCCTGCATTCAGTTGAGTTCGGCCGGTCGTTAAAGCACTGTATACATCCTGCATTCCGATTTACTACCGAGTTAGTTACAGGAAAAAAATTAAAACGTTGCAGCAAGGTTACTGAAAAGAATGTTTAAATCATGTTTCCACTTGAGTACTTCTAAAAAATATCCGAAGCAAAAGCATAAAACTGTAACTGGGTGTATGAGGTCACTTTAAGAGGCCCTTCCTTTTCCGACCAAACTCAACTGTTGAAGGGCAGGAAGGGAAAGGGTAGGAAGGATCCTAAATATGCTTTATACTTATCATTTAATTTTCACAAGTAAACTGATGATGGATATTTAGCAGTTGTTGGAGAAACTTCATTATTTTTGTAGTTAACTACTACTTCGTTACAAATGTAATTAACTACAATTACTTTTTTGTGGATGTAGTGATTGCAAACTACTTTGTAATTTAGTATCTACTTCACTACTTTAATACTAGATTGCCCAAGGATGGCATTTTGACTGCTTTTTAATTTCAATTAGAAAAAAAAAAATGATCTAAGAATTCAATTTCTAAGAATTTTGTCAATTCTAATTTGAATCTAAGAATTAAAATTTTGTCTAATTTGAATCAATTTCTAAGAATTTTGTGAATTTTTGTACAACATATAATTTTTTTATTGTTAATATTTTTCTAATAACTTATTATATAGCTGTAAATAATATAAAAATATTAAAAATTAATTTTAAACAAATTTCTTTACACATTAGTTATTCTCTAACAATCCAGTCATTTTGGCTGCTTTTGGGCAATATAGGCTAAGTTTCAGTCTTTCTAGTGTTAAGAAGACTAATTTTGCTGAAGAAATTAATTTAAACCTATGTTCAAAATGGTTTTGAATAAGTAATTGACTTACATTAAATATAAGGGAATTATTAGGAAATATTTATTCATGTTTTATTATCCAGTGTCATGTGTTCATGTCATGTGAGAAAGTTTTCATTCCAAAACAGTTTTTTCGAAACTGTTCATTTAATCTTCAACTTTTTATGCCTTTTTCGAGGGCGAATATTTAATTTAAAAAATGCGAAATTATCAAATACTTGCAATTTTTTTAATCGTTTAATGCTCCTTTATTTCCTCTAAGAAATTAAGTCCATCGAATGTATGTAGCTATCCTTTGAAAAAACATAGATGTTTGTATTATTAATGTATTAAAGTTTAAATCAGAATCTTGTTCTCAGAAGAAAAACTCAATAAAGAAATAATTGAGTTCCCAGTCATTGGCTTTAAAAGGTTAGGGGTGGTGATTGCGCAACACCCTGTATAATTAACAACCATAAAATTTATCTTATAGTAGATAAATAAATGAGTTGTATAATTGCAAATAATATATGTTTTGTTAAGTACATTCAACATAAAACAATAAACGAGAGTGAATATAAATATAATCTATAAATTCCATGATTAAAAATATAGCTTTTCACTTCAAACTAAACTACGACTCGATATAGCAGTAGTTTTGAAAACAATCCAGCTATTGATGATATTTATGCTAATTTACACCCCCTAGAAAATATTTTGTATACTAAACATATCATTAACGCAAACATATTCATAAAAAGAGACAATGAACAATGAATAAAAAGCACTTTTCTCTTAGTTCGCTCACCCTTCTATTATTAATGCCCTATCAACAATATGTCATTAAAATTTGGCTCGTTCTTCTTCTCCGTTACTCCGAGGAATACACCCACATCTAGCAGATTTTTCGTTGAAAGTTGTCTCGGGGGTATCACCAATAACCATGGTAACCGTTAACTTCTAACTACAATACGAACGAGAAACTGTTTTGTGGATAGTTCGTGTAAAAAATTATTGTTCGTATTTTATTTTATTCAGATAGATGTTATGGTATGTAAAATTTGGTTGCCGTAAAAATGTGAAGAAAATGAAAATAATTCTTACGAAGAGCTAGATAATTAACGCTAATTATTTGAAAAAAATTGTGTTAGCAAAAAAATAATATTATTAAAAATTTAATTTGGATTTAATATCATTTAGTATTTATTTAAATTTTTCTTTCCAAAGGGCTTGAAACTTCGACACTTTTTGTAAAATGTATTAAAATCGCTGACAAGTATTAAAATAGCAGAAATTTGTTTAATCTATCAGCACTCCATAATATTAACATTTCAATAAAAGAGCTTTTGTATAAATATTTAAATTTATATTAAGCTATGATAAGATTAACTTTTTCTTACTTTAATTTATTTTACCAACAATTAAAGCAAACATTTAAATATGAGAACAAAAAAATGTTTCAGAAAAAGAGCAAAAGTTAGCATCTATTGTAGTAGCTAGCAGAGGAAAATCTCCAGAAATTAAGCATGAAAGGGGTACTACCTTTTTTTTCATGAATTTTGATTCAAAAATATAATATAGAGTATCGTTTTATAATTTTGTAACCATCGTTGAGCAGCCACCCATTTTTTTGGGTTTATGACGGATAATGCTCAATTCCGTAGCCTTGTAATTTCGAACCCAATCCGGAAGACGAGTGAACTCCTGTATCAAGCATTGAGAGAAGTTTGCCTTTGTGGTGGACTACAGAGCACAGTTAAATTAAATGAGAAGAAAATATTTTTTTTTAATAAATCAATGTTTTTTTTCCATTATTGTTCAAAGAACCTGCGACTAAAAATGCTTGTTATTCATCAACAGTGTATCAAATAAAGAGCTTAGAGCGCAACTGTCATAAGTCATATTTTTAATATTACAAAAATTAAAATTTAGATGGTTAAGTTCGGCTATAATTTTTCTTTTTGTGTCTATTTGCTCTCAAAACAAGTCTTCCCATTATCATCAATTCTTCCTCTAAGATTCTTTTAATAATTTCCTTTTTTACGAAACATTCTAGAGGAAGAATTAATAATAATGTGAAGACCCTTTTTGAGAGTAAAAAGACAAAAAAAGAAAAATTATAGCCGAAACTAAACCATCTAAATTTTATTTTTAGTGGTTTATTTTCGGCTATAATTTTTCTTTTTGCGTCTTTTTACTTTCAAAAAATTCTTCACATTATTATTAATTCTTCCTTGAGAATTCCTTTTAGAATTTCTTTTTTACGAATTTTGTTTTTATCTAATACAATCAGAAAATTTATTAATCCAAAAATTATTCTGGTAATCTCACTAATATTATTCAAATAATCTAAGAAAAAAATCAAATCGTCATCGTTTGATATATGACAAGGAGATACGCTTGGTTTGCGCTGTTGCAGCCGAAAAATATTTCGAAAACAAAGGCGTATCATTCCTCAAAGAAAACGATATAATCCTTTTTAGGATAGATCATTGAAAAGTTTTACGAATCGTCTGTAATTCATGACTGAACATTAATTTATTATTCATATATTATTCNCACACATATATATATATATATATCATTGTTGTTACTACAGAAAAATTACATTGTTTTTTTTAACGCTCTTTTGCTGGTTAATTCTCCGACCAAACAATAAAAAAGTAATTAGTGATATATGTTGCAATATGCGTTTGAATCCGACTTTCAAACAGGCCTGTAAGCGAGACAAAAAAGCGAAAAAAATTGGCAGTAAAAACAGTTCAATTAAATCTGATTTTTAGAGAGTGTCAAATAAGCTTTTATTATTTTTTAATTATAAATTATTCATCACCATTTACCTTTTCTCTAGTAAGAAACAGTCCTATATTAAAGCTTCCCAGTATATATGCAGTTTTAATAGGTAGGAAATATACTAATATAATACATTGTACCTATATGACTGCCTATATGACTAGTACCTATATGACTTGTACCTATATGACAATTTTCATGACTAGCATAGAGAGCCTGACTAAATAAGAATAAATCACAACAGTCATGAATTACTATTAAAAATAGTCAACAGTTATTAAAATAGCATATTACAAGGACGCAAACTATCCCGCTCCCCACGAAAAGTTTAAAAAAATGGCAGATATTTTCTAAATCTTGCAGAATTTCGGTTAATTTTAGAACACTTTAATAGATCACGTGATTACTGGTGTGAGATTAAACACGGTTCAAGATTACTGTAATTTATGATAAAAAAAATTTTTTAAATCGTTTATATGCAGAAAAAATAACTTAATGTCGCATTTAATAAATTAAGAACCATGCATAAAAATGAATTTTGTTAGCATTAGAAAAATTTTACCAACAAAGTTGGCATCACCGACATTAACCACGGAAAAATATTATTTCATCTGGCAACAGAGCCTTCGAAAGAATAAGATTAAAAATAAGCCACCACCTCTGAAAATAATAGAAAATATTTTCCTTTTTCATATTTGCTCTAAATAGCCGCATTATATCTCCTCGCAAAATACATTTTCTTTCTTCTTTACAACGAGCTTTGCCTAGTTCATGCGGGTGATTATAATTACATATCGTAAGACCTCATACTTCCCGCGTAAATCAATAGGACAAAAATAGAAACTTTTTGAGCGGGCTCTCTGTAATTGACCTACGGTCAAAATGAATATAGGAAGTATAGGAGGGAGAAAAATTGGTTTGAGGTCCTTTTATTCAGCAATGAAAAAAAAAAAGAATGGCGATGAAAAAGTAACAAAAATATTTCACGCATATGATGTGTTTTTGGTTTCATAAGGGATCATAATCTAAATGCAGAAGAAAATGGAAGTAACAGTAGCTTTCAAACTTGTCAGTCTATATCAGTGCATCAATTTTGATATTTAAACTTTATAATTCATGACCTACCCATTATATTAAAGCCATAATCGAAGTTTTAGTTGTATTCTTTCTTCTAACTAGTTTAAGGAAAATTCGCTGTTTCTTAATTTTTAAACTTTAGTCTTACCGATTTATTCCCTTATAAATTTTTAAAGATCGTAAAAATGTTGAGGCATTTTAGTTAAAAAAATATGAAGTTTAAACTACGTAGATATTAAAATAGAAAAACGCGAATAAAGCACAAAAAAGATACATGAATGGAATACATGAATTTCGGTTTCATAAACAGGAACCTTCCACACTCTTAAAATAAAAATGTCAGTAAAAACAGTAACAATGCAAACACATGCAAAGTGGTTTAACCAATTAGAGAAGAGGAACAAGCATGAGCAAGTTAATAAAAGAAGGGAGATATGAAACATTTGTGAGGGATTCAGAGAGAGCCTCAGGGAGCAAGATAAAGAAAATTAAACTAAAATGGTTTACTTAAATATCGAGAAAGTATTCAATACTAGAAAGATCATTAACTAAATTATTAGAATTTTTCAAAATATAGAAAGATTTCCAGAAATAAAGGTCAGTAGACAAAAAGGAGCGTTAAATAATTTTAGCAGAAGCACTTTTGAGCACCTTTTCAATTACAAGGTATTTATGAAAAATCTAGAAACTGGGAACTAATTTTTTTCCTGAAATATTTAATTTCATAAAGTTACTCCCCATTACGTATTTAGTTCTTACGACATAATATTATTGATTTCCACACTAGCTTATAAAAATGAATCAAGATGGAAAAGGGAAATTAGGCTAGAAGAAAGGACGAATTGCTCAGGATATAGAGCTCTTGCCTCCCAATGAAGTGATCCAGGTACGATAGCCAGTGATAGCTGGTCGCTATTTCTGCATTCGGCTAGCACCAACCACAGTGCTGATGTAAAATATCCTCAGTGGTAGACAAATCATGGGCAAGAGTCCCCTTTGCTATCGAGTTAATCGCGGAAGGTTTTCGTGGATTTTCTCCCCATAAAGCGCAAATACTGATTAGTTTCATCCATAAGTCCTCCACGAATGCTAGTTTCTCCCAATGTTTGAACCAGAAGCTCCTTTGTCTTCTGGGTTGGATTCAAAATTACAATTCTAGGAGTTGAACGTTGATAAGTGTAAACTCAGAATTGAGTCAGCTGTTCAACGTCAGTTATAGAATAATATAATATAAAATTAAATTAGGCTAGAAGAGTGTGACGTCATTGTGGAAATACTAGTTTCATTTATTTTGTTTTTTATGTATTACATATTTGCAGTCAATAAGGCAAAAAGTATAACTAAAACTTTGCTCGTCAGTTTCTTTAAGAATACATTTTTACGAAGCTGAAAAAACCGAATTAAATATGAAGAAAACTTATAAAAATGTTACATCTATAAAAATTTCAATTTTTATTTAACTTTTATTTATTTTGAAAATAGAACGAGTCAGGTTTTTGGTTTTGAAGATGGAAATTTGTTTTGGACTTACTTTAAACGTAGCTTAATAATTGAACATGTTCTTTTCATCATTGGTTTCTTATGTTTTACAAATGCAGTAAATCACATTTTCATAACATAATTAGTACTTTCAGCAGCATGAATCAAACCTCTTGGCAGTTTACTGAGAAACTTATGTCCAAATCGCGTTTGTTTGAAATATTAGAATAATTTGGAATTAAATTGAGACTTTGAAATTAATAGCGATACATTTCTGAAAGGGGCACTAAACCAAGGTTCAGTCCCTGAGCCAGTTCACGATAATTGGACTCTGGTTTTATGTATGAAAAAGCTCGGCACAATTGTTTTTCGATTTTTTAAGTTTTGATATCACCAAAAAATCTAATTCCGCAGTTAAGTAACAAGTATGAAAGCCTGAAAAGAATTAATATATCATAAAAATCCAATGATGCATTTTAATCTGAAAGAAAGAAACAGCTAAGTCAGAAATTTTTTGTTAAATTATTGGATGCTTTATTATACATAAGTTCTACACTCTCAGAAATAAAACTCTCACTTTTGACAAATCCTTGAGCGGTATTTCGTAATTTTGAGAATTATTCTGTCACGAAATCACCTCATTTGTGACGAAACAAGAACTCTCAAAAATATAACGAAAATGTTTCTTTAACTCGGAACCTCATCGTGGAATCATTCATTGTGGAATCTGTAAACTAGAATGAAAACAATCGAATAACAATATCGATCGAAACTAGAACGACGATATAAGCAGAACGATCTTCGTGGTAGTCAAGGAGTTGGCTTCATACCAGGAAGATCCCAGGTTCAAACCCCATTTCGGACATTTATTTCGGATGTTAATTTTCTCTCTATTCTATCTATCATGTGTTGTTGAGGCGACATTGATCCACCTATATAGTGCCCTCGAAAAAATGATTAACAATAAAACTCTCAAAGTATTAGGGGAGCCGGAAAGCAATGTCGTTTCAGTGCATTTGATATTTGTTATCAAGATTTTATTTTTAATAAATAATGTATTCACCTTCGTTAGCAACAACCCTTTAATGCCAGATCGAAAATATGAATTGGTTTATAAGACTAACGAATATTTAATGAGCCGAAACGACATTACTTTCCGGTCCCCCTAATACTATGAGGCATTACGACCACCGCATGCTGTTTCTTTTTTCTTTTGGAAAAAAATAAAACACGGAAACATTTCGCTTTTTTTGACGAAATTCGTTTTTCCGTAAAAGGGACGATAGTTATTTCTTCACTTTGACGAAATGTTCGCTCAGTGCATATACCAAGAAATAGTATCTTCGCAAACGAACAAAGCTTCGTCCATTTTTATAATGCATATACCATTCGTTAATCGTTAATCAATTCCAGGGGAAAATGTGTTACCATAAAAACTATGCCAGCCTTTTTATCTCAACGGAATGGTTAAAAATAAAAAATAAAAATAATAAAACAAATATAAGAGCAGAACTTTTTAATACAGTAGCATTGCACAATTACGAAAAATGTTTCTACTTCATACGAGATATAATTAATCAAATAGCGATGGTTAACAAAACTAATGAAATGAAATTGCATCAGAAGTTACATTAGAAGTTAATGAATAATAAAAACGCATGTTTATTTAGAAATACAATTAAGTAAATTGGTAAAATAAACAAAATGGTATTATAATAGCTCAGAAATTTTTTTGTTGTTATTATTAAAAAGAGTAGAAAATAAAATATATAATTAATTATATCGTAGTAATAATTCTTTCAGCGAGGGTGTAAAATATGGTTGTGTCATGGTATGGAATTAAATTCAAGGACATTTTTCTCCGTTCATTATGCAGTCTACATTAAGGGATATTAGGTATTACCTTATCATTGAAAGACACGCAAATGTTCACGCAAAACATAGAAAGAAAGCTTTTCTATTATGTAAAGAATGGTATTATGAAACTGCGCAGTGCGACAAATTACAAAAGTTAAAAGGTCATATTTAAATTGTGAATGATTAACTAGAGAATTACAATAGAAATATTCAAGGAGAAAATTTTTGAAAGGATTTTATTTTTACTTTTAAGTTTTCAAACAAAATATTAATATTAAAACAAATGTAAGAAAATGATGAACACTAATCTTAAAAGCGTTATTCGAAAGTTAATTTAATATTAAATATTATTGAAGATTACAAATAATGCTAAAATTTTATTGCACTTAGTGAATTCGATAGACGCACGTATTACGCTTGGAAAAAATATGTTTCATTCATAGTTACTCTTTTTTTAAAAAAAATCACTATGAATAAAGTATTAAATGGGAACTGTTACCATTACAAAACAATAAAGAATAATAATTAGCTAAACGTAAACGCTATTACTGAATTGCAATTCACTCTGCCATAAAAAAATATATATAATATGTTAAAGCATTTAATTTTTGGTCTTAAGTTCTTGAACAAAATATTAACTTTAAAATAAAATGTAAATAAAATTGATGAACAATAATCATAAACGGATTATTCGAAAGTTTTAATTTGACATTTTAACTATTGTTGAAGCTTACAAATAATGCAAAAAATTATGAAATTTATACAATTACAAATGATAAAAATGGTGATAAAATTAAATTACATGAAGACACAACAAAAAAAAACTATATTATACAGCTTTAAAAAATACCAAGTAACTATTTAATGCTATTTTTATTTAAAGAAACGGTTTATTTAATACCAAAAAAAATTCTAGAGCAAAAATAAGAAATTAAAGGAAATAAGCCTTTGTTATGTAATAACTGTACTTCCGTAATTTTTAAATTAAATTCGATAAAATTCTCGAAAACGACGATAAACAAAACGACTTAAAGTAAAACAGACAAAACCTCTGTTAAAACAGCTTTAAAAAACACCAAGTACCTGTTTACGGGCAATTTTCATTTGTAGCAGCTGAGTTTATTTAATGCAATATGAAATTTAAGAGCAAAAATTATAAATTAAGTTAATAAATATTTATAATATAATAACTACGATATTTCCGTAAATATTAAATTCAGTTTGAAAAATTCTGGAAAACTACGATAAAATCAAAAGACTTTGAACAAAACACACAAAGAAACTAATTTAAAAACATCTTTAATAAATGATTCATAGACGGTAAGTTCTAGTTCTAGTTCTACACAATATATGAGGTGCTGTTGAAGTAGCAGTTAAAGTTATGCTATATTTTTTACATTTTGTTCACACTTAATAGATTTTATTGCATAATTATCAGTTACTATACACTCTAAAAAATGTTGGCTGTACGGTTGCCATCATGTTCTATGTTGAGAAAAAAAAATTTTTTTTATAGTACACGTATCATATTTTTTTATTTACTTTTTCACCGTTGCAGTTTTATTTATTTATTTACTCAGTTTTTGTTTGCTTGTTTACAAAAAAAGAAAAAAAATACACATATTTTCATGCGCATTAGAAAAAATTTAATGGCTTCTTTTCTAAAGCATTTCGTTTAAAAAACAAGCACATTTTTTGTAATTTATTTGCGATAATTATTTCAAACAATTGTTATTTTGTCAATTTTATCGAATATTTTTGCACGAATAACTACAGTTCTATATTTATTCGTCATTATTACAGTTCTATTATTACAGTTTTATATTAATATTACCTGAACACCAAAAATGGTGTCAACTATGCATTAACATTTTTTTACAGTGTATATTTGTTTAAATTTATCATGTACAATAGTAGACAAAATCATTGTAAATCAAATTTATTAACCCTTTGTAGAACCATTTTTTTCTGATAATGATTTGTTAAAATTATTTTTGGCATAAAATTGATTTATTGATTGAGAAATTTACTGTAAGAATTTTTGGTGTCTAATTTCCAAAATTTTTGCTGTTGATGTAAAATTTTTACAGTGCATATAATCACATTTTTTATTTACTTATTCACTTAGTTTAATTTATTTATTCATTTTTGTTTGTTTGTTTACTGACAACCCATATTCTCATACGTATCATAATCAATTTATGGCATTATTGCAAAAATATTTCTTCTAAGAAACAAGCGCATTTTTTTTGTACTATATTCGCAACTCTTTCAAGCAATTATTATTTTGTCAATTATTATTTTTTGCATGATGTCTACAGTTCTGTAATTTTTAATGTATTTAGTTTAACTCAGCAGCAAAAAGGGCGGCAACCATACTTCAAAAATTTTTACAATGTTCTTTAGTCTTCTTACCTGAAATTGATTTGATTTTTAGATCATTTTTGGTGAAAAGATGGGTAGAAATTTCAAAACTTTACCTACT
Source organism: Parasteatoda tepidariorum (assembly GCF_043381705.1). Lineage (NCBI taxonomy): Eukaryota > Metazoa > Arthropoda > Arachnida > Araneae > Theridiidae > Parasteatoda > Parasteatoda tepidariorum. The sequence continues at coordinate 34,804,115 of NC_092215.1, read as the reverse complement.
GTAAAGAAGTAGCCATAAGCTTGAACTTCTGAATTAATAAGCAACCGAATTCATAAATTCTGTGTTTATAACTAGAAATAAAAATGATCAAAAGAATAATGATAAATGATCAAAAGAACGAACACACAGCGAGCAGGAGAAAACAGCACCCCCATGTTGCCTTTCTTCTTGACCCCACACTAGCCTTTATTGTTACTCACAATTATGTAAAGAAAGCCCTGTATTGTTTTCTTCGGTAATTTATTCATTTATTTGTATTTTCTGAAGTTATTAACAGATAGCGACCCAAATCAAGGAAAGGAAAATCGTTTCATATAAACTTTAAAAAATTAATAAAGTTGATAAAAAGTACACTTTCCACGAGCTCATGACGGGGAATGTCAAAAATATAATGGTAAAGCGGGAATATTACGGTAACGGCACTCTAAATACTCAAGAAAAATCCCTCACCAGAAGCTGGGAAAGTTGTAAATGCCAAATAACTATTTAACACAATTTTTACATAAAACGAATGAGTATATCTAAAAAAATCTCAATAACTGAAATAAAAAATTTGAGAAACTAAAGGTTTATTAATAACTATGATATTTCCGGAAATACTAAACTTCTAAAACTGTTCCCTAAATGTATAATTATCTTAGTGTATTTGGACAAGGTAACGCCTGGAGAAGATAAATTATTTAACTTAACAGTTTGGCCTTGCCTGAATTGATTGATTTCCAAAAAATATTCAACTGATCTTTTCACTATAAATAAAAAAAGTCTGTTTTTATAAAATGTAAACAAATAAGAAATCCTTATTTCTTAGGGTAGATGAGCGGGATTTAATTATCTAAAAAATAGTTTGAGCAAAATGAATTTTTTTATTGTAATAAATTTACTTGTAGTTTTTTTATGCTTTATTCACAGTTCGAGTTAATTAGCCGAGGTAATAAAGCAGAAACAAAACGTTCTAGCGTTTGATATGGCTATTATTTCGTTTGCTTCTATTCATGCGTTAATTTATGTCTTACTCTTAAAAATTAAAAGTTTATTCGCAAACGATAAAAAAAAATAATTAAAATGTGAAGAAGAAAGTCTTAATTTTTCGCTTACATAGAGAAGAGCCACATGATCGTTGAGAAAAAAATAAGCATATTTTCGTAATTTCTCTTAGCGATGCAACGGCTATACCTAAATTTCGAAGAAAAAAAAAAGCTAATGAACTGTCAAAATTAATTTTTTCAAAGAGATAAAAAACTGGTTATGTGATGCATTTTTTCGAAAAAGCCTTACTTCATGAAGAGTGTATGGCTTAACAAGCAGCTTCTGACATTTTAAAGAAGGGATGAAACAGAATTATATTGTGTACTTCCATAATGATTATAATTTTAAATAAACAGTTCAAATTGGAAGTCACCTAATAAAATTTGTTCATGTTATGAGCTGGGTTGGACTAGCTATGGGCCTGAAATTGAATTTCTGCATGATTTTAAAGAATGTAATTTTAAATAGCAAATTTTAAAATGTAAGCGCATTTGGTCGATTACTTTCTGAGTCGCATGTCTGAAATTCGATTTCTGAGGCACTATTTGCCAGATTTTGTTCAAATTTTATACATTGCCATACAAAATTGTATTTTTTAAAATGATACAAACGTTTGTATACCTTTAAAACAATTTCAACTGTTTTCAATTAGTATATTTGAGTTCACACCAGTGAGCCATTGAGATTAAGTCCCACAACATGAAAATCCTATCATTAGATAAAAAGTTAGTCAGGGTGTTCCATTTTTTTTCTTTCTTTACTCACTGTACTTCGATAATGAATACAATTTTAAATATTTCATTTAAATTTGAAGTCGATCGATGAAATTTGTTCGCGTTATGACATTTTGAGCGTTATGACATCTACTCGTACACTGCGAAAAAAAAAGTATGGTCAAAACTACCAAATGGTAAAATTTACCGTGTTTCCTGGTTCTATGGGAAAACCAAAAAGAACGATAATATTTAACATAACACTTTAGTAATGACTTTCGGTCAACCAGAAAATGGTAAAATTTACTGTGTTTCCTGGATCTACAGGAGCACCAAATATACGGTAAAATTTACCTCATCACTTTGGCAATGACTTTTGGTCATAACCATTTCATTAAATTTGGTTAATTTTACCAAAAGAGTCGGCAATTTAAACATTACTAATATAATTTGAGCTAACACAAAAATGTTCAATATGATAATCTCTATTTCATTTAGTGCTTATTAACTTTGTTCTTGGTCAGTTAGTTTGTTTTTTTTTCATTTCGATGCAAGCTATAAGCTAACATCCACAAAACTTAGCTCACATTAAAATTATGATTGTTTAAGAGTTAATTAGCAGAATTTTAGCTTTTTATTTAATCAGAAATGTCTACATCATAAAAGTATATAGTTTGTATGTCAGAATGTTTTTTCTCTGTGTAGCTTCCAGAAAAACGGTTTTACAGTTTTCTGGATGCATGTCGTGGATCTGAGGAGCTACGCAAAAATTTAAAATTCAAGTACTTAGATATTTTACCTGCTCTTTAAACTCTTTGTTCCTTGTCATCAAAAATACAAATCTTCTAAAATCGTAGAAAATGACCTAATTCCTTAACGAAAGTTATCTAAAATTACAAAAATAGTTCGTTTCTGTAAAATTTCCTGATTACTACTCAAAACCAACAAATACAGAACCCATATAAACCAGAAATACTTTCTAACAAAACATAATAACTTTTTTAAAATTGTTTTTATCTATGACAATTAAAATAAATATGCAAAACAGCTCTCAAGAAAGCGGATTATTACAATAATACTTAGACTAGAAAAGGAAATTTAGCTAAGTCAAAAACAAAATGAAGAAAAATGGAAATGATAATGCGTTTTCATCCTGTTAGTCCTTAATCCACCCAAGAAAGATAAGGATCAAAATTTAATAATGTATTAGAATTAGATAAGAAATTCTAAATCTTGGATTTATATTGAATGCATAATTGATAAAATGTATCTCTAATTCTCAGAAAGAAATCCTTTCTAAGAATATTTCAAACTCCATAACTATTAGAATTGAGGAAAGATTGAAACTTAAATTAAATCAGGCATGTTATAAAATAAATTATGAAATTATGAAGTGTTAAAAAATTTGAAAAGTTAATTTAACTGTTTAACAATTAAACCTTATAAAAGAGCATATTTTGAAAAGCCTCTTGAATGATAGTATTTTCATACAAATAATGAAATAAAGATATTTTAAAAGCAGTTTAACTAAAAATATGAAAAGTATATTTTTCGAGACAAGTTTATTTCAAAGTGTATATAAAGTCACACTTATTTCCACGATAACAAAACTAAAAAACTTGAAAATATATATGTAGGGACTGACTCATTATGAAAATAGCAAGACTAGAACGTCTGAGAAAGATACATATAGAGACGGATTCTTTTCGGAAGTAGCAAGACTGAAGAATATGAGAAAAGTATACATAAAGACAGACTTATTTAAAAAATATAGGAAGACAAGGATATATAAGAAAAGTACATATTGAGACCGAGTCCGTTTAAAAATAGCAAGACTGAAAAATCTGAGAAAAGTATACATAGAGACAGACTCATTTCAAAAATAGGAAGACTAGGACATATAAGAAAAGTACATATTGAGACGAAGTCCTTTTAAAAATAGCAAGATTGAAAAATCTGAGAAAAGTATACATAGAGACAGACTCATTTAAAGTAGTAAGACCTAAAGTAGAAAAAAGTACATACAGAGAAAAGTACATATAGAGATAGATTTGAGAAAAGTACATATGGAGAAAAATACATCTGTAGTACACATACGGAGAAAAGTACATATAGAGATAGATCTCTTTCAAAAAATAGCAAGATTGATAAATCTGGAAAAGTATATATAGAAAGAAGCAAGGTTAGATTATATGTGAAAAGAATAAATAGTTACTGACAATGGAAATGCAGCACATAAAATTTTCTTATATTTAAGATGAATAGTGTTTTTTTTAATTATTTTTTTTAATTAAGTTCTCCCTCATTTTAAAAAAGTGATGATTTTAAATTACTTTTATGATACAAAATGTAAAAAATAATTAAAAGTTTCAAAGTAAATTATTAAACAATTATTAGGTATTTCCCAATAAGTTTACATTCTCGACTGAATGTCACAAAAACCCATACTATATTCAATCCCTAATTTTTGTCTTTGTGGCTCTTAATTTTTCGTTCTTTTATTTTTACATCAGTTATAGTTGACAACAATGTTAAATTCTGGTTTTTGAGAACATAATTTGATTTTTAGAGCTGCATTGTTGCATCTGGGTCTTGCTTTCTTAAACCCGAATAAATCCATCCTAGATTCATGTTTTCTTAAATAGTTTTTTCGCTGCATTCAGATATATTTAATTCAGGAATACTTACTTAAAGAAACTAATATGTAATAAAGTATAACGCTTGAATTAGAGTAATAAAATTTTATTTGTTAAAATAATTCATATATTAAATAAAATACATGCAATAAATAATTATGTATTGCGAAAATCGAATAATGTTAGAAATTAAAACATCGTGAGAAATTAAAATATTGTTTAAATTGCATCCAAAATTTATAGCACGCAGTGAAAGAATTGAGTAAGTAAAATAAATCGCGTGAATCGAATCGTGTGAAAAATGTGCTAGGGAGATGAATGATGTTAGAAAAAAAGTGGAATTTCAATGGATAGATATTTTGATAACATCTAAATCGATCTCAAGGCTTATGAAACGTAGCCAGTACGCAACTTAGTTCAGATCTCAGTCACATAGTGAACTGCTGATGAAAAAAAATTTTTTTGACTTCTTTACGAAACAGGATTAACGTAATTTGATTGTAAAATTCAATTGTAAAGTTTTGGCATAGCTTGAATAAAAGTGAAATAAAATAAATCACGTATTACCTTCAAATTCAGAATTAATGTAAAGTGTTTATAGTAAATAAAAACATTCAGTTTCTTGTGAGGAAAATCATTTTTGAATTTAATTACGAGGATTTTAAATTATATTTTTAAGAGAATAGTTAACTCCAGAAAGGAGTTAAAACCAGAGAAAAAATTTAGGTTATTTTTTATTTATTTATTTATTTTTTTCCCCTTGATTACAACTTTTTGCAAATAAAATTGCAATTTAGGAAACATTGAAACTAAGAAAGAACAAAGATGACCCACGTAGAGCTTCATTTCCAAAATGTGCTCCGCGGTCTTATCATTGCAAGATACGATGTATCTTAGTCATTTCAATGGGTTCCAAGCAGTAGTTTTTGACAAATGTTCGTTACTGTATTTTTAAATTGTATGCTTTTTGAAAAAAAAAATTTAAATTTCGAAAGTAACCTTTCTTTATTCTTTAAATAACCATAAGTTTAAAGCAACCATTTTTTTTTTGCTAGATTGCAACTTTTTGAATAATACAAATTGTGGCACTTTAAGAAACATTAAAACTAAAAAAAGCACAAAGATGACCCACGTAGAGATTCTTTCCAAAATGTGCTTCGTGGTCTCGTCATTGCAAAATACGATGTATCTTAGTCATTTCAATGGGTTCCAAGCAGTAGTTTTTGAGAAATGTTCGTTACTGTATTTTTAAATTGTATGCTTTTTGAAAAAAAAAATTAAATTTCGAAAGTAACCCTTTTTTATTCTTTGAGTAACCATAAGTTTAAAGCAACCATTTTTTTTTGCTAGATTACAACTTTTTGAATAATACAAATTGTGGCACTTTAAGAAACATTAAAACAAAAAAAAGCACAAAGATGACCCACGTAGAGCTTCTTTCCAAAATGTGCTCATCGGTCTCATCATTGCAAGGTACGATGTATCTTAGTCATTTCAATGGGTTCCAAGCAGTAGTTTTTGAGAAATGTTCGTTACTGTATTTTTAAATTGTGTGCTTTTTGAAAAAAATTACATTTCGAAAGTAACCATTTTTTATTCTTTAAATAAAAATAGTTAAGGAATACTAAATGATATTACAAATGAGCAAGACTTATTATCGACTTGATAAAATTTTTCTTAACGTAAAAATCGTTTGAAGATCTTGATTGTTTAGAAAACTTCGGAAAATAAAACGATCAGTGCACGCAATTCAATATCCATTAGTTCACATAGCCTTGCTTCCGAAACATAATCGTTTCTCAAATATAAGAAAATAAAAATACGCAGCACTGACATTTCATTCCAAGCATCTGTCTTAAGTAAAAAATTTATGTCCATAGTATTGATTTAAAACTCGTAATTTTGGGTTTAAATTCCATACAGCCACAGTTTATTGTTTACAGTGGTTGTAAACTTTAGAAACTATCCAGTTAATGTAAATATACTAGAATTCTTCGAAAAAGGAGCATTTTTCCCATTACTGCAAAGTAAAAAGTCAGATATTAATACATTTGAGAAAATGCTTATCTTATGGGCATAGTAGTTTTAACATAAATAAAAAATTGATTTTGATCTTATATATGCTTATGGGTAATTCTCAGAAAATTCTTTAGTATTCTCAGACTCCTTAGAAATTTTTTTTAAATTTAAAATCAGAAAAGTTTATTTATTTTTTTGAAAAAACATTCATTTAATAATCATAATTTATACCTTATGGAGAGGAGTTTAGTTTATATTATAAATTTTATAGCAATTTCCTGGCATTTAAGTGCCAGGAAAATGACAGCCAGGATAATGACGTTTTGTAATTCCATAGCTTTTTTCCCCTATGTTCCCTTACTTTTAGACCTGGCACTTTTATTAGCGTAATTAATATCAAGGCATTTTAAAAGAGCTCAGACTGACTAATGTAATTTATGTTATTAATGATTTTGAAAAGGTAAGATAAGAACCTACTTGCTTTTTAAAATCTTCGTACAAGGATTCTTCTCTGAAACTGTTTTCGCTGTTCCTACTGGATTTCTCATAACGAAATGACTTACAAATCATACATTTAAAGAAAAATAGCGCTAGGGAACAATTTTTCTTTGTTTTCTGCTGTATGAGATTTTTGAAAAGATTTTGGATATTTTCGTGTCTCTGATTTCAAATCTGCAAGCTACAATTTAATAATATATTCGTAACCAGGATTTTTTATAATTCCCTTAACATTTTTAAAATTACCTAATGGTATTAATTAAGCTTTAAACTAAATGTCCTCACTTCTCTGCTACGTAAGGAGTGGTAGCAAGAAGGTGATAATACATTTCAGTTTATGATGCGATACGTTAAGATTAAAGGTTTTTTGCATTAGAAGTTATTTTCAAAAAAGCAGATAAGTGTATATGTATGTATATAAACCTATACGTTCTTTAGAAACTTGTACATCCGGACCAAAATAAATTAAACTAAAAATATCATTTTGAAAAAAATCTGTTACCTTCCGAACAAAGCTAATTTCAGATATAAAATCCTCTCACTCGAATTAGGTAAGGTCAAATACTTGCATAAATACAACAACAAAAATTTTTCCCAGTGTAATTAAGGCTAGCGTCATTTATTTAGGTTATAGAGAAAATAAAAATAAGAGGCCAAGAAAATGACACATTTTCGTGTGACGTACAAATTATTGACTGTAATCTTATTTTTACAAATTATTTTGGAAATCATTCCTTGTGCATATGCTCCGAAAATGCCTTTGATAGTTAAGAAGTAAAATATTAAACAGAAAAAAATTTATATACAGTTTCAAAGCAAGTGATTATTGAAAATATCACTAGCGGCATGCCAGGAAAATGGAAAATGACATTTTAAAACTTAACATGCATTTTTAAATATAACTATTAAAACCTGTGTGAAATCATTATAAAAGCTTACAATAATGGTATTAATTTAACTTTTAAAAAATCATCATTTTATTTAACCCTCTGACGCAGAATTTTCATTAAACATATTTTTCATACTTTTTTTCAATATTTGTATTAGTTTGAATCAAAATTAAAAAAATATTGTATTTAGCATTTTAATAATTTATCATTATCAAATACATCATGACACACCAGTATCTTTTTCTGCGTTGTAGGTAAAATCTTCCGAACATGGCTCCCTTCGTAACAATATTTCTTCAAATTTGCAGTTATTTAGATCTTAAAGAAACAGTTATTCATCACTGAAATTTCTTAAATTTACAAAATCAATTGTTAATAAATTTTTCAATATGAATAAAAAAAATTTTTTTTCAAGCTACTTTTATTGGATTTTATGTTTTTGTACAAATATCTCTCTCCCGATTATCTAACAGACTTTTTAGTAACTATTAGACTTTTTATTATAATTATAAAATATCAAAATATATTTTTACTTGTAATTAAAGCGTCAGAAAAAAATATATATTAAAGAGACACTGGTGTCCCTTCTGCGACAAAAGGTTAATGGTCTTAGAATTTTTAGGCAGTTACAGTAAGTTGTAGCATTTGGTGCGAATCACCTTTATACCCACAATCGACAAAAATATTATTGTTCTGCATTAAAAAAGGAAATAATTTAAAGGCCGATAAAAAAGAAAACTTTTTACCTGGATATGTGTCCGGTATTATTAATGAAGGCCCAGATGGTATTACTTCTCCTTTCTCATTTACAGTAACAGCTCTTCCGTGTATTTTTCGACAAGTATATACTTTGAATAATAATATGGGTTTTACAAGATTAAAGTTGCCAGGGTTTTGAAACTTTTTATTTTCACCTTCATGAATTTTCACAACTTGGGGCAAAGAGAAATTGTTAATGAAATCATACATAGGTATAGGTTCATCCATCCACTCCGTCATAAAATCTTGTTTACGAAACATATTCATTTTGATCAATTTAAATCCGCAAGTATCATTCAAATTTGTATCCCTTAAAATGCAGCTGTCAAATTAGTACTATACTTAATATATCCTTATATAAAGCTAGTACTGTCTCTGGAATAACGAAATTTGTATCACTTGATCCGGATCTCTAGTATCAGTATAGTTCTCAAAGTATTCTTAAAACTTGTATTTCCAGATAGGTTACGTAAGTAACAGTATCAGTTGGAAATGATCACCTACAAGCTGTAGAGAAAATTGTAGTATTTTTTGAATTAAAACTGTCTTTAAAGTATCACCCAAAAAGTATCAGTCAAATGAGTACTGTCCTTGAAGCATCAAAATTTGCATCACTTAGTACGGATCTTCGAAATCAGTACAGTTTTCAAAGTATTCTTAAAACATGTATTTCCAGATAGATAACTTTAAGAGTAGTATCTGTTGAAAGAGTACTGTCCTTGAAACATCAAAATTTGTTTTACTTGGTACGGATTTCCGAAATCAGTACAGTTTTTAAAGTATTCCTAAAGCATGTATTTCCAGATCGATAACTTTAGGAGTAGCATTAGTTGAAAGGTATCACTCACAAAAACTGTAGAGAAAATTGTTGAATTTTCAAATTGAAACTGTCCCTGAAATATCACTCAATAAGCATCGGTCGAATTCAAACTGTCTTTAAAATGTCAAAATTTGCATCACTTCACACGAACCTCTGGAATCAGTATAGTTTTCAAAGTATTCTTAAAGATTGTATTTCCGAATAGGTAGCGATCGGAACAGTATCAGCTGGTAAGTAACACCTAAAAATTGTAGAGTTCTTGATTAAAAAAAATCACTGGAACGAGTGGAGGTTTTTATTATAATTATTAACTGGACGAAGTTATCAGCAAGCTAGCATTGTATTTCTAATCATTAAACCACAAGTTATCAACATAATTGCAGATTTTAATTCACCACCAAAACCCTCCAATATCAGCGCAACGGATAGGTATTTTGGAAATGCACATTAGAGCGACAATCCAATAGACTTGCTTGTCTGCTTTAGAAAAGAATTCTGATCGAAGAGTTTTGGGTAATTCTCGTCTGAAGAAACATAACAGCTGATGATAGATAACCTTGCGCTGTTTTCATTCCTGAGTTATTTTATTTTCCACGCATTGGTGACGCTTCAAAATGTTTTTTTGAGAACTTAAAAGATTTTGTTCTAGTGCTCTACTGTAGTTAGTGTAAGGGAAAAGCTGGGAATTAAACGGAAATAATTTTGCCTCCAGCGCATCGTTTCACCCGTAACTTATGTAACGGTTAAAGAACATATCAAGCGAAATAGGAATTTAAGAACAAAGTATATAGTCTCATCATATTCTCACAAACAGCTTAAAGAAAGATGTTTGACATTTTTCTTATCTCTACAAATTTATGATGTTTACAATTACCGAGCATTAAAATCGTCACATTCTCATATTTAAAAACGAAAATCGATGACGCGAGTAAATGAAATAAAAGTAAACTGCAACGATTTTTTTTTTCTTCATGGGAGATTTAAATCGTTTGCAAGCGACAGTTGCAAAAACGTTCCATTAATTGCTTTGCTCTCCTTTCAAATACTTTAGAGATTTTATTGCTTTAGGAAATGTTTTAAAATTATTATAAATAAACAGTAAGACATGAATGACAATGAGTTAACTTATGAAATTGCCAAAAGCATTTAAAGTTAAGTACAATATTCGAAAACGTTTTGTTTGGTTTCGCTTCTTTTCTCGGATAATTTAACAGGTTTGCTAATTTAAAAAATTTCACTTTTTAAATTGAAATTTAAAATTTAGAAAATTTTTGTTAAAAACTTGATGACAAGCGTTAATGGAATTATTTTTCCATGGAAGATTATCTCATGGAAGATTATTCCATGGAAGATTATCCCATGGAAGATTATCGTTTTCAAACGATATTTATAGATTATGCAATCAATTGCTTTACTCTGCTTTCAAATACTTCAGAGATTTATTTGCTTTAAAAACTTTAAAAATTACTATAAATAACTTTCCTACTAATAATTTTACTTCGCACATAAAATTTCCAAAAACATTGAGAAAACACTACACCATTATTTTTATATTCAATGACTTTTTCTTTAAATTTAAATGCAATATTCATATTTTCCGATATAAATATTTTGAAATTACTTTCAAATAAGTTTTTTTGATAATTTTAATAGCTTTTAAAATTGACAGTTGCAATTGATAAAGGTGCCACCTCTTCTTATTTTTTACAAAAAACAAGTACAAATTCGTTTTGTCATTCTTTTTCTTTTTTGATTTTTTAGTTTGTTGCATGGGAAACGAACACTCCGCTTAAAATTTTTTATAAAAATAAATGCCGTAAATTCATTGTTAAACAAATGCCAGCATTTTTTTTATTTATTTATTTGATTGAGTCGAAAAATTTCGTACAATTTTCAATCCTGGTTCAGTTTTGAGTATTATAAGTAACTTAGAAAATCAGAAATAATCTCTAAAATTAAATTAAATTTTCTCAATCACATAACCCAAAATATTTTTTGAATCTTATTTACATGAATTTTCATTTTTTTAATTGACACGTCTTGTCTCCAGGTTTTAAAATTAACGGTCTAATAATTATATTAAATTTAAGAAAAAGTTTAAAAGAATTTAGTTTTTATGAGAATGAAAGAGTGGATGAAATAATATTTTGTATGTTCTATTTCTACCAACACGCTTTTCTATTTAATAATAGCTCAACAATTGATTTTTTTTTAATTAAAAACTCACACAAATATTTAAAGATAAATCGATAGATCTTAGTTGATAGCCAAATGGACAAACTTGAAAAGCTGATAGATTGATTTTATAGCATATTCTTAACTAATTCAACTAATAAATTTTGTTATTTATTTTATAACGTTAATATTCTTTATTAGTTCAAATTATTTTCCTTGACTTAATTCTTTATTTATTTTTGGTAGCTGAAATAATCCTTATTAATATAACTCATCTTTCTTTTGTTTCACTTCTCATATTAATATTTTTTAGGGGGGTGGCATTAATAAAGAAGCAGATATTAAACTAATTTTATTTTTTTAAAAACTATGCTTATAGTGTATTTTAATGATGTTTATTTATTTAAATTGTTTATTTGAGAATTAACTCCAAATGTACAATGTACAAAGTAAAAAACGGACCACGCTGAATAACTTTTGATCTAATGATGTGACCTTCACGCTCTAGGACTCAATATTGATAGTTAGAGGGGGTGACTTAAAATATGCCAACAAATTCCAGACGAAATTAAGTTAGGAAATAAGACGCAAAAACGTACTTTCTCTGAAAAAACATACCTTTTTTTCGGCGGTTTCAAATTTCTGACCTGTGAAATATAGGGGGTAGCCAATTATAAATTTCGTTTATCCAAACATGAATTTGACCAAAATCTGTCGAAAAGCTCCTGAGAAATCAAATTTTAAAGAAGTCGCATATTTAAAATTCGATTTCTCACTATTCAACTCTACCTATTCAACCGATTTTGCTCAAATTTTGTATTATTCCATACAAAATTACATACTTTAAATTGATGTGAAAAAATTGTATGTCTTACAATTCAAAACGACTGTTATTAACTAAAATAATAAAAATAATAAATATTTACTGAAATTTACTTTTTACCTGGAATTATTTTCGGATAAACGTCTTTTATAATCTTTATAATTTGGATAAACGGTTAAAAAGGTGGGATACCCTTTTTGCTTAATTCGCTGATTTTTTTTTTTTTTTTTTTTTTTTTTNTTAGCATCATCTTTTATTCCTTTTTTATTGTACGCAAAAACTTATCAATTCGCTTAAAAAATTCTCGAGATACTGAAAAATGCGCAAAAAGGATAATTAACATTAAGGAGTCTAAACTTTGGATTGCTCTCTCGAACAAACTATGGGGACCATATTTCCCAGATTTCTGCTACACTCTATATTTTAGGGTTCAGATATCCGAATCCGTTGGGGGGAAAATGCATGTTTATTCAGAGAAAGTACGTTTTTGTGACTGATTTCGGGACTTAAAACATCGTCTGCACTAAATAATTAGTATATTTAAGATCCCCCCCCCCCACTCGTATCATCAAGAAGGAGTCCTAGAGCACTAAGATCCAACCATTAGATCAAAAGTCATTCAGGTTAGTCCTTATTTTTGGCGTAGGGGAGAGTGGGGTCAATTGTAACAGGGTACGATTGTAACTGAGCAAAAATTTCGAGTGTCGGGTTCTAGATTTGGTTCCTAGGTGGCGCACAAGGTGTATTTAATAATTCTACATGTACACCCCTGCTGGCAACCACTTTTATGTATTTTTGAAAGAGTTACATCATAAAAGATATTTTCCCGCTACGTAAATACTTTTTTTGGTATTAGAATATTATATAGAAACAAAGTAATTTTGTTTAAACAAATAAAAATTATTAACCGAATATGTAAGTGGACACCTTAATTAACATTTCAATAAAAAAAATTAGTTTTGTTAATTAATTAGCATTGTTTTTAACAAATGAAGCTGAAATGGCGTCTTGGGGACCATTGTAACAATAAGTAAAGGGACGATTGTAACAGCTGAAAATAAATAATCTTATGTTTACAAACCATTACTTAACTCTTTAAGAACCACCAATAGTTTCCTATATCATTTATATTATGTTGCATGTGCATTATTTTATTTGTCACCTTTCACAGCATAAATTAAAATTTTTAACCCCTTAAAGTTAAAAGTTTAACCCTTTAGGTCTCTGCTCATTATTATTTTTACTCCTAAAATATCACTACTATTTTGATCAATAAAAAAATATATCACAACTATGATAATATGTATAATTAACTATGTTTTAGTTGAATTTATGAACTGTTACAATTGACCCCGTAAGTGGGGACAATTGTAACAAGTGCACGACTGTCAAAAATTGTTAATAACTAATATAATAACATTTAAAATAAGGTATTTTTTTTTCTAGTAGAGGATAGTCTACTTTACTCGTCTGTCAATTAATACTAATAATGTATTGGATTTTTTGTTAGTTGAAAATAGTTAACTCAAAAATGTTATAATTGATCCTACTGTACTTTACCGCTGCTACCACTAGTAAAAATGTTTTCTAAAACTACGGAAATATCTCGTAATTGTTGGAGGGTATGTAATAGTCTGTTTCATAAAATGCATGAAATGCATACAAAAAACTGATTTATATTCATCCCAGAATGGTGATCGCCTGGTAGTAAGGTCAGTCTTTTAAAGGTAGAAAAGAAGTTTAAAATGATTATGTTAGCTTAGATCATACTCAGATGAGACATACATCTTAACTTAACTGAGCTCCAAGTAATTTGGTGGCAAGTGGCATGTCATGGTTCAGTAATCGCTAGTTACAAAAACCACGGATGCCAAGCGACAGACGCATTAAATAAGTCAAATCAAAAGGAGTTTATTTACAAGGTTTATTTGTGTCTTTAGTCATTTTATTTTGCAGACATGCAGGGCTACCAGCCTTAGGGGGAAATGTCTAATTTGTCTACTGTTTATGATTCTTTGTTCCGTAAATTTTATTTAAAGTTATTTTCTAAACCACTATATACAAATGACTCAAAAACTCATATGAAACACTATTTAGTTTCAGTTTTCTCATGGTGAAGCTTTTAAAACGCTGACAAAATTATCAAAAATTCTGAAAACTTCAGCTTTTAATTGTCAGCTTCATAAAATAATTTTTATAAAATATTTTGCTAAAAGCTAAGTAGCTGGTATGTCCAAAGATGCCAACTGCTCCGGACGCTCCAGAATAATTTTGAAAAAAAAAAAAAACGGTAAATAACTACAAACTAAATTTTGCAAATATTTGACTATTTTTGCTTGCTTTTTGAAAGATAGCATGACGTAACTACTATAAGGTGGTGAATTATATGAGCTTTAGAATTATTTAGAAATAGTGGTGGATAAAAATCTACTATTTGAATTTATTAAACCAAGAAAGACAATTGATAAATATTAAAAATATTTATTTACACTTTAAAATATTTATTTGCTCTTCGGAGCAAGTTGGCATCTCTGTAATAATTTGCGCAAGGTGAATTTTTTTTTTTAAAGCTAAACTTCTGATTAATAACTCTGCGTAATAAATAGAAGTGGAGTAAAGAGCACCATTCTTGCAGATTTCAAAGCAGCTATGAGCTATTTAATAGCAGGAAATACAGCAATTGTTTGAAATGTTATCGAATATGCAATGACATTATTCCAACATACTCTAAGAAAAAGTATGGTCAAAACTACAGGAATATGGTAAAATTTACCGTATTCCAGACTGTATGGGAACACTAAAAAACTCGCTCTTTTATAATGTTTATCGCAAAAATTAACAATAAAATATGGTTTCATAATATGTGATAAAATTTGGTAATCGTAGTAAAATTTGTCAATTTTATCATGATACCTTAGAGCATGGTATAAAAAGAGTTTATTCGGTTGAATTTACTTTTCAGCTTCGCATTTTTTGCAAAATGTGTGGTAATAAGAATTCTAATTTTGAAAACCAGAATTTTCGGCAAACTGTTACTATGACCAAAAGAATTGCCGATTGTATGGTTTAAATACCTTACATTTTGCTTTTTATTACTATAATTATGGTTTTATCTACCAGAAACGTCATTACCGTACTAAATGGTAATTTTAACAGACTTTTTTTCTTCGTGTATATAATTAAATTATTGCTATTACGATGCAATACAATGTTATAATTAAGTTCAAATTTAAATCAGTTAATAATTATTTTTGCTGAGCGAATTTCTAAATTAAACAATATTCGTTAAATCTTTCCCAGTATTAAATTTTCATAACTAGCAATAAGTACATTTTTTGAAAAAATTTCAATTTTTTTTTAGCTATGCATGCATCCTGAATCCATGCATCCTGAAACTAGTTTTACATAAAAATTTCATTAGCAATATTAAAGTGAAAACTCAATCATATGTATCAATATGTCTGTCATAATTAGACGTTTTAAAAACATTTGTGGTGCATTAAACCTTTATGTAAATATTGACCTCTATGGTAAGTTCACGTCAGACAAATCTTGAAAATGGGCGCTTATTTTAGAGAGCTTGAAACATGTCGTCTGTTATTTCCGATTTGTTTATTTTTATATCGAATAATTTTGAGCTTCTAATTAAGTAATACTTATAAAACTGTATTGAGATGATACAATTAACTAGACTCCATGCTCAGTTTTCATTACTTAATTACTATAAACATTTATAGGTCTAAAAAATAATACAAATCTCGAGTTTTCTTAAAGTTTCACTTTTTTTTTCATATTTTATCACAAATCACGAAAATTAGTACGCGATTGCATTGCTTAGACAGAATAAAGATTACTATAAAATAGTTATCTACTTCAACTTTTTTTTACAACAATAAATGATTTCAGTTACATTGTTCAACGCTACATCAAATGCAGAAATGAATTCAGATATTATCCATATTCATGTATATATCATGTTAGAGATTCTGACATGACTGTTTAATTGACCATGACTTCAAAGAAGATCCGCTTTCTATCTATTTAATTTTCTTTAAAAGCAATTATTTTTTACTTTTTGCTTAGTTTATGCATTAAATGACAATAATATTTCATATTACTATTTTTACAGCAAAATCGAAATGCCGAAGGGAAATATTCCGTGATATATTTTTACTTTCATTCTTTCAACCATCGCAAACAATAAATGGTTTTCGGTAAAGAAAGAAAAATAATTCTTAAGGAAATTTCTTTTAAAAAAATTGTCTACGAAGAAATATTGCTTTAGTCAGTAGTGGAATAACATCATGTGATCTGATAAATATATATTAGGATAGAGTTTTTGACATGACTGTTTAATTAGCATTGATTTCAGAGAAGATTGGCCTTCTATCTATTTAATTTTCTTTAAAAGAAATCATTTAACACTTTTTGTTCAGATTATACATTAAATTTCTTTTTACCACTTTTACAGTAAAATCGAAATGCCGAAGGGAAATATTCCGTGATATATTTTTATTTTCATTCTTTTGACCATTGCAAAAAATGAGTGGTTTTCGGTAGAGAATGGAATAATTCTTAAGGAAATTTCTTTAAAAAAATTGTCTACAAAGAAATGTTACTTTAAATAGTAATGGAGTAACATCATATGAGCTGAATCCTGTTATATTTATTTTAATTACGAAAATGATCAGCATTTTATTAAAACCCATTTGTGCTAAGAGTCCATTAAAACAAAGACAAACAAAATCATAATTAGAGAAAGAAACAGAGAAAAAAAAAAGCATAAAATGTCAGTTAAAATCCTTTTTTTTAAATAGAAGAAAAAGGTCTTAGCACAAGTTATTATTTAGGATTTATTTCACAGAAAAAAAAGATAATTCTGTCAACAATAATGCATCAATAATAAAATTATTTTCATTTGGATCTGAGTCAAGACTCAGTGCTTTTTTAAAGTTAAAGTGGTAGATAAAAGGAAGAAATATTCACTAGATATAAATAAATATGTGCTGCCACTTTCCTTATGTAAGTGTATTTCATATATAGACCACTTTTTTGTGGCTGGGCATTTAATGGCTTAAATTTTCAGGCTTAGAATTTAGAATCCATTAAATTCATTTTAATTTTTGTAATAATATACCTAAATTTAGAATATAACCATAGCTAAATTAAACAGAAATTTAAAATTGTTGGTCTTTGTTTATTTATTAAATTAATTTATGCTTTAGTGTTCTCGTAAACACTAAACGTTAAAAAACCTAACGTTACCTAAACGTTAAAAAAAAAACTAATTTAAATGAAATAGAGTGGAGCGAAATATTAGTTTTAAAATTAATTATTTTAATTTTTTAGAAGAAAAAAAAATTTAAAAAGTGTTGAAATTCCTTAAAAAATTAATTTTAAGAATCATTAAAATTAATTTTTTTAAAAATTTTTTTAATTATGATTAAGAATTGATTTTTTTTTAGATTTAAAACTTAAATATTAATATCGACGCTCATTTTTTTTATTTATCTTTTCCCTTCTGTGTATTTAAAGTCATTTATTTATAATCTAAAAAAAATCGAAATTCCATTAAATGTCTCGCCATGAAAATAAAATAACTAATGTGCTTCTAACGATCATACAAAGTATTTATTAGCGAAAAATTAATTTTAAAAATTGTATATTTTAATTTTTAAACACTATTTTAAGAAATCCTTAAAATTACTCAAAAATGAATTTTAAAGATCATTTTTTTCCCTTCAGTGTATTTAGAGTCATTTGTTCTTAAGCTAAGAAACCAAAATTCCATTAAATGATTCGGCGTGAAAATAGAATAACTATCCTCTTCTTACACGAGAAAAAAAGAAAGGGAAACTAACATATAAAGTATATTTTAGCTAAAAACTAGTTCTAAAAATTAATTATTTTTAGTATTTTAAAAATATTTAAAAAAAACATTAAAATTCTTTAAAAGATGAACTTTAAAAATCATTAAATTTTAATATCCACGCTCTATTTTTTTCAGTTATCCCTACCTTTCAGTTTATTTAGAGTAATTTATTTATAAGCTACAAAATCAAAATTCCAATAAATGTCTCGAAGTCAAAATAAAATAGCCGATCTTCTTCTTCACGAGCAAAAAAGGAACGACCAAAAGGTATTTATTAATTAATAATTACTTTTAAGAATTAATTAGTTTAATTTTGAAAAATATTTTTAAAAAGTATTGAAATTCTTTAAAAAATTAATTTTAAAAATCATTAAAATTTAATTTTTTAATAACTTAAGAATTAAATTATTTTTTTTAAATTTTTAAAATAAAATTTTAATATCTACGCTCTTTTCTTTGTTTTTTCCATTCAGTGTGTTTAGAGTTATTTATTTATAAGCTAAAAAAATCAAAATTCCATTAAATCTCTCGACATGAAAATAAAATAACTGATCTGCTTCTAACGAACATACAAAGTATTTATTTGCAAAAAATTAGTTTTAAAAGTAATTTGCTTTAATTTTTAAACACTGCTTTAAAAAAGTATTTAAATTATTTAAAAATGAATTTTAAAACTTATTAAAATTCAATTTTTAAATCTAATTTTAAACAAATAAGAATTTTAAAAAAATTTTAATTTGAAAAATCAAATTTTAATATCTACACTTCTCTTTTCTCTCATTCTTTCTCCTTCAGTCTATTTAGAGTTCTTTATTCATAAGCTAAAAAATCAAAATTCCATTAAATGTCTTAACGCGAAAATAAAATAGCCAATCTTCTTCAACACTAGCAAAAAAGGGGAGCGAACATGCTAAGTATTTATCAGCGAAAATTACGTTTATTTACGCTTCTTTTTTTATTTATCTTTTCCCTTCAGTGCATTTAGAGTCATTTATTTATAAACTACAAAAGCAAATTTCCATTAAATGTCTCAAATTGAAAATAAAATAGCCAATCTTCAACACTAGCAAAAAAGGGGAACAAACATACAAAGTATTCATTAGCGAAAAATTATTTTAAAAATTAAATTATTTTAGTTTTCAAAAACTATTTTAAAAAATGTATGAAATTATTTAATAATGAATTTTAAAAATCAATAAATTTTAATTTTTTAGTGAATAAGAATTAAAATAATTTTTTTTAAATTTCAAAAATTAAATTATTACTCTCCTTTTTTCATTTATCTTTTCCCTCTAGCGAATTTAGAGTCATTTATTTATAAGCTACAAAATCAAAATTCCATTAAATGTCTTAACGTGAAAATAAAATAGCCGATCTTCTTCTACTCGAACAAAAAAGGGGAAAGAATATACAAAGTATTTAATAACTCTATAAAAGTAAACAAATGATATATAGGGTAAAATTATTTAACATTGAATTTTAAAAATCATTAAAATTTGATTTTTTAATAAATAAGAATTAAAATAATTTTTTTAAAATTTCAAAAATTAAATTATTACGCTCCTTTTTCTATTTATCTCCTCCCTTCAGTGGATTTAGAGTCATTTAGCTACAAAATCAAAATTCCATTAAATGTCTCAACGTGAAAATAAAATAGCCGATCTTCTTCTACACGAACAAAAAAGGGGAAAGAACATATAAAGTATTTAATAACTCTATAAAAGTAAACAAATGATATATAAGGTAAAATTATTTAACATTGAATTTTAAAAATCATTAAAATTTAATTTTTTAATAAATAAGAATTGAAATAATTTTTTAAAATTTCAAAAATTAAATTATTACGCTCCTTTTTTTATTTATCTTTTCCCTTCAGTGCATTTAGAGTCATTTATTTATAAACTACAAAATCAAAATTCCATTAAATGTCTCAACATGAAAATAAAATAGCCGATCTTCATCTACACGAACAAAAAAGAGGAACGAACATACAAAGTATTTAATAACTCTATAAAAGTAAACAAATGATATTTTCAGCATCGAATCACATTAATGTTGCATATTACGGGAGATAACACTTATTTAACAGATTTTGTAGCACGCATGTCTGTTACTTTAGCACGCAATCAGTGGGTTGTATTGGAAAGAATTGTCTGTACTCATGCGAATGATTTGATCTGATGTTCATGTTTTGGAGCTTCTGGCACTTTTTCTCTCTAATGTTTCCCAATTAGGGTCTCGCAGAATTCAAGAGTTGAGGTCTGTTACACACTGTTGATTCTTAAGAAAAGAAAATGCAGTGTAACAGAATCATTGTGAAACGTCAGATGTTTGTAGTCCTGTTAGTGAAAAGCTAATGAACCAAATAAAACCTAATTAAATTACAAAGCGTGTCTGGCCTTTGAATGGTTATTGTCAAAATTTAATTGTAACTTAAAGAAATAATTTTGACAAAAAAAATCTAAGAATTTTGCATAAAATTGAAAAAAAAGTTTTATTTCAATATAAACTTGATTTAATATCATATTTTACATGAAATCTCAAACAAAAAGCAAGAAAAAGTGACAGAAAATTTATACAGGTTAAGGCGATAAAAATACAGACAAACAATTTTTAACTTATATTAATTAAAAATAAATAAATTAACAAAATGTAAAAAATAATAATATGAGTATAATTATTTTGAAAAAATTATTTCGACGAAAAAAATATCAGAATTTTGCATAAAATTTGAAAAAAAGTTTTATTTCAAAATAAACTTGATTTAATTGCATATTTTACATGAATTCTCAAACAAAAAACAAGAAAAAGTGACAGTAAATTTATACAGGTTAAGGCGATAAAAATACGGACAAACAATTTTTAATTTATATTAATTATAAATAAATAAATTAAAAAAGTGTAAAAAATAATAATATGAGTATAATTTTATTAATAAATAAATTTTATTGGTTTCAAAGTTTTTTGCATCAAACGCTTATTGAAATTTTCGCCACATGGCTTCTAACTTTAATCTACCTCATTACCGCCGCATGCGCAGTCAAGTTCAAATATTGTTAACGCAAAAATTAGAAGAAAACGTAAAGCGTTACGAAATCTCTTTATAATTTGAGCATGTATGTCTTGCATACCGTTACAAATACTAATAATGAAATAGTTTTTTTTCGAACCACTTTTTACTTTTTTCTCAGAAAAATCCATAAAGCGTTGAATCATAATATCAGTACCTTGAAACATAATAAGGTATAAATTTGACGGAACCTTAATAAAGGCGTTAAATTAAATCATTTTCCCGTTCAGTTTAAATTTTAATATCGTGTATTTACGTTTAGCCATGCGATAACCTTATTCAACGTAGAACCGCATTAAGGTGGCTTTGAACTTATTATGTAGGACTAAAAGTAAGACCTGGACAAAGAAAAGTAGTAGCAAAACCATTTGATGTATAGCTGCTTTTCGTAAGTGTAAAATAAGCTGTAATAAACTATTTTAATCTTATAAACTTTCCATCACTATTTTCCTTTTCTCGGATAAAAAATAGTTCTATCTAAATGTTATAACTGTTTAAAAACAATATAGTTAGTCGTGGATATTTTAATCTTCCTGATAACAATACATTTAAAGGTTAAAAGTTATATTGGTTCAAAATAAAATCATGTCTCTTTTTACTTAAATTTATAAAATACAGATAACGCAACTTTATTGATTTTCTATGCAAACTATTTATTTAGTACTATGCTTGGTATCTCATTTATGTATATTATTCGGATAAAAGTGAAATTAAGAACTTTAAAATTTGCATGAAATTTTTTCACTACTTTTTAGATTTTTCTCGGTTGTCGCTACCTTGTATTATTATGGATCTACGAGTTCAAAACTTCTAATAGTTTTTGGGTACATTGAAAATGATAGAAGTTAAGTTAAAGTTAAGTTGATAGAGGGAAATAAATACACATTTAAAGGTAAAAAGGTGTATTGGTTCAAAATAAAATCATTTCTCTTTTCATTTAAATTTATAAAATACAGATAAAGATAATGCAACTTTATTGATTTTCTATACAAACTATTTACTTGGTACTATGGTTGGTAATTTTTCGAAACAAAATTAAGCTTAGCACGAAACCATAGTTTGGAAATATATTTCTTATTTTAAGTCATGAGTATGAGACTAACACTTCGTGAGCATATTCATTAGTGAGAATAATATGAGATCTCGTGTAAATGTATGAGCGGCATTTTTAACTTACTTTCTTAGATGGGACCCAAATTCAAGGTGACTATTACTAATTCACTAAATTGCTAAAAACCAAAATACATTTCAGACAAAACTCGGAAGAAATTGAATCCCTTTTCGTAAACGAAATTTAAAATTGAGGGTATAAATTGTTCTACATATAGTTCAAGTTCATGAAACGCTAGTATAGTTTAATGTTATACCCATCATAATAGAATAATTAAATAAGATTCAAAAGCCATTATTGTTCAAGAGTTTGGTCAAGATGACCTTTTTGAGGAAAACTGTTTTCTCTTTGTAAGGTAATTTAGGTTCTTCCGAGCAAAAAAAAAGAATAATAAAACAACGCCCCGGTAATGAAAACGGCAACTTACGGTCGTCAGCTTTTCTGACAAATACCTTTTTTGGACTTTATTCTACATATTAGAGGGCGAGAATACGTGATCTTAGATGTTCTCTATGGTAGGAAAAAGTTCTTATTTAAGAATGCGTGACGGGATTTTTTCATAAAGAATAAGGCGACCCCCTGAAAGATGGCGTCGCTGCTTAGGAATGTTTTGGCCACACTGATTGATTTCTTGGCGACATTGACACGCAAAACAGCCTCGCGTGCAGATTCTTTTTCTTTAAATGCGCTTACAAAATTTACAAAAACCAGACGAAATTCCTAGTACTTAGATCAGACTCCGAGCATTTACCTTTTTTTATTTAAAGTACCAGATGTTGTGGAACGGTATTTGATAATAAAACTTATTTAGGAAGTAAATACGTAGCCTTAAGGTCATTACTACAGCATAAGGTCGTGAAAAGTTTTATAGACATGTAAACGCAATTGTTGTTTGTCATTTAATCTTAAACGTTATTGTAATGCAACATTTGTAACAAATGATAAAAATTGACTAGTTTATTTTATAACGAAGGAATTTTTTGTTTAAGTAAATATGTAATTGAAAGTTATTGAAAGCAAAAATAATTGTAAAAGTTTAAAGCTTTTTCAATGTTCAGAACTTAATGAGCATTGAAAAGAATGATAGCGTGAACATGAATCCTTAAGGTCATTACTACAACTTAAGGTCATGAAAAGCTTTATAAACAAATAAACGCAACTGTCGTTTCACATTAAATATTAGATGTTAAACAACACCATTACAAACAGATTATTGTAATGCGACATTTGACACACTACAAACAGATTATTCTTATTTGACATTTATAGCAAATAATAAAAATTGACTTGTTCATTTTATAGCGAAGGCATTTTTCGTCTGTGTGAATTCGTTATTGAAAGTTGTTGGGGAAAAAATAAGAAGTAAAATTTAAAACATTTTCAATATGAGGAGACATTTTATTTTTTCTTTACTTTAAATTTCAACCTAATTATTTAGAGTTTACAAAATTACCTTTTGAGCTCTGACGCACAGTAACACCTTGCACAGGTTGCACGATGTATTACGACTATAAAATTCGCTCTAAATAAATATTTTGATTTAAAATCTTCGTCAAAAAATAATGTCACAAAACATAATGGGTCAGAAACTGGTATTCAAGCGAAGAAAAAATAAAAACATATTGCGGGTAAATTCCACCAAAAAATTCCACCCAATAATTGATCCAGGAGTTCTCTTGTCTTCAGGATCGGGTTCAAAATTACAAGGCTACGGATTTGAATATTAGTAGACGTTAACTCCAAATTGGGTCAACTGCTCAACGACGGTGATAAAATAAAATAAAAATTGTCATGGAACTATTAGCCATTCTTTGTATTAAGTCTACAAGTCTGCACATGCATATATGATTGAGTATCGCAGTGACACGGTTGGTTCGGTGANCTGCGGTCAGTGTGCGGGTGGGTGACCACTTGGATTAGTCTGCGTAGGCACCGAGGGTGTGCGGTATTGGTCCTCGTTAAACTGTTCTACAGTAAAGTGCTCGACTTCGCATGCAGGTCGTGGGCTACCAAAGCAGGGGAGCAATCCTCTCTGCAGAGGATCAAAATTGTGATGGTATGTCTTCGGATCATCCTCAGGGATGTTTCCCAAACCGTCGCCAATAGCCCATTGTGCAGCTCTAGTGTGACGTAAATGAACAACAACAACATATGTGATTGAATAAATAAATAAATCATTTTCTAATGTAGTACTTAGTTTCAGTTTTGTATTATGTTCTTAAGTGATAATCATTCGTGAGCACTGAATATCTTTAGTGACATTGAGGCACGAACTTGAGATCTTACTCATTGTTTGGTTACTGTCTTTGTGAAAGCATTGGGTGCTATGCGTTCATTAGAATTGATTTCATGTAGTAAATCTACAAACATGTTAGCTTGTTACATTTAGGTTTGCAAAATATTCACGGCTGGCACGTGACTAAAAGTTTGTAGAGTATTCTAGAGTCTAGAGTATTAGTAGAAATTGAATCAAATACCTCTTTCACTTCAAGTGATCAACCAGGTAACAATCCGCATGGCTTCACGGGATTCATGGAAAAGTGTGGGTGTTTTCTGTTCGGAAATTTAATGAACAAATTTTTACTGTTTGTTACATTTCATTACATATTTCATACATAGAACTTCAGGTTTTAAAACAGAGGATTCAATTTTCATCACATCCATGCCATAATCATAATCTTGAATCATATCCATGGCACGATTATAACCATGAATCATAACCGTACCATAGCCATAATCCTTCATTCTATTTTTAGAATATATTCCCTTAAATAGTGCAATTTCTCTTTTAATTTGACAAGTAGTCGTAGTATATTTAAGTCGCACTAGAGCTGCACAATGGGCTATTGGCTGCGATCTGGGAAACATCCCTGAGGATTACCCGAAAACATGCCATCACAATTTTGATATTTTGCAGAGGGGATGCCCTTCCCCCTACCTCCAATAGCCCGAAGACGTGAAAGCGAAGTCGAGCACTTTACGGTGAAACAGATTAGCGAGGACAGATACAGCACACCCTCCGTCCCTTCGTAGTTTGATACAAGTAGTCACCCCACCGCACGCTGACCACAACCGGTGATGCTTGACTTCGGTGATCCGTCTCTTAACCATCAGTCCTCTACGAGATTTCAATTTGACCAAAGCTTATAAGTTATTAAAAATCAAAACCTTGCAAATTTACGTATGAATAAATAAATTAATGACTAGTGTAGTCATAAGACTAAGATTTCTGACTACGAAAAATAAGCTTATAGGTTCGTTCCCGAAGTCACTGAAGGACTCTAGTGATTAAAAGTAGAAAAACTGCTCAAGAGAAATAAAATCAATTACATAGGATGAAACTCAATTCCTCCAGTTCCTCACTTAAACAATGTGATAAGCGCGATATATAATTCCACATCTAGAATGAATTGCTTGATATGCAATTTGTTGTAGTTTTTGTTCATTTACGTCACGCTAGAGCTACACAATGGGCTATTGGCGATGGTCTGGGAAATATCCCTGAGGATGATCCGAAGACATGCCAACACAATTTTGATCCTCTGCAGAGGGTATCACACCCCTGCTTCGGTGGCCCGATGACCTGCACGCGAAGTTGAGCACTTTGCGGTAGAATAGTTTAACGAAGACCAATACCGCACATCCTCGTCCCTACACAGACTTATCCAAGTGGTCACCCACCCGCACACTGACCGCACTCAGTGAGGCTTGACTTCGGCGATCTGCTGGGAACCGTGTCTTAACGATCAGTCCACTGCGGGACTGGTATGCAATTTACCTGCGAGCCTTACGGTTCTTCAGTAACTTGGGTCACAAAATTACGACTATCTCAGTTAAAATATTGAACCTTTTTCTATTGACCATTCCGGCTGTTCAATGATAGATGCTTTAACCTCGAAAAATGAACTAGTAGGGATTATGTCCATGTCAAGTCATTTCAACATACTAAATAGTTATTCAATCAACACCTCCTAGTAGAAGAAAGGCCTCAGCACGGATCCATTTATTAGTCTGACGAAACTAACATAAACTGCGCAGTGAAGTGTAATAAGAAATATGTCACTACATTCGAGTTACCAAGCTGTACACACGAAAAATGTCATTACGTTTGGACTACTTAGAGATTAAATATCTTGCTTATGGTAACCCGTGTTGAGGCCTTCTCTTTTCTAACAGGTGTTGATTAAGTCAGTCATGAATTTGATGTAGGGTAGTAATATTATTCTGTTTAGCATCATACATGGTGTTTTATAATGCCACTGCGAAAAGCAATCATACTAGGTATCCTTTTATATTCATTTGTCCCGCAGTGGACTGATCGTTAAGACACGGTTCCCAGCAGATCACTGAAGTCAAGCATCACTGGCTGCAGTCAGTGTGCGGCTGGGTGACCACTTGGATCAACCTGCGTAGGGACCGAAGGTGTGCGGTATTGGTCCTTGTTAAACTGTTATACCGTAAAGTGCTAAACTTCGCGTGCAGGTCGTCGGGCTACCGAAGCGGGGGTGCCACCCTTTCAGCAGAGAATCAAAATTGTGATGGCATGTCTTCGGATCATCCTCAGGGATGTTTCCCAGACCGTCGCCAATAGCCCATTGTGCAGCTCTAGTGTGACGTAAATGAACAATATGAACATGAACATTTATATTCATTTATATAATTATGTTTCCAATACTTGGGATTGTCTTACATTTAATAAGTCATTTTTTAAAAATAAGAAAGCTGTATTACAAATAACTTGAATTTACAATTAATAATAAAACTTTCAATATTGAGCCCCTTGCATTATTTTAAAAATTAGCTAATAATTTAATTAATCGATAGTTACAGTCGAAATTGAACTTTTATTGTCGTTTGTGTCAACTATATTTGTCCAGCAGTGGACTAATCGTTTAGACACGGCTCCCAGCAGATCGCCGAAGTCAAGCATCACTAGATGCGGTCAGTGTGTGGGTGGGTGACCACTTGGATCAGTCTGCGTAGGGACCGAGGGTGTGCGGTATTGGTCCTCGTTAAACTGTTCTACCATAAAGTGCTCGATTTTGCGTGCAGGTCGTCAGGCGACTGAAGTGGGGGTACCATCCCCTCTGCAGAGGATCAAAATTGTGATGGCATGTATTCGGATCATCCTCAGGGATGTTTCCCAGACCGTCGCCAATTGCCCATTGTACTGCTCTAGGGCGACGTAAATGAACAACAACAAACTATATTTTAAATTTAAATATGAATTATATTTTATATTCAGTAAGATTTTAATTTAAATCCATATATAGACGCTTTAAATTTAATACATTAAATAATTCATTCTTAACCATTGGTAACTGCTATGTTAACGTGGCTCAAAACTGAACAAACAAACAAAAAAATACTGATAATGTTTCAAAACATCTAGCTGCAATTATCTCTGGAAAAAACGCATTCAATTTACTTTGAATATGAACTGAATTTGCAGAACAATATTACTGCTTATTAGGTTCTTGTAAATATGTACTTACTTAGTAAATATAATTTGCTCACACAGCAAGAAGATTATTTTAAAAATCAAACAATTCATCTCGAACATGATGAATCAAGACATGGTTATTTGCTTCTGGGGCTGATGTCTCAGGTTCAAATCCCACAAGCCTTGCAATTGAAAAAAAGAAAACGTAGGTGCTTCATAAAAGTGAAGCATTTACGTTCAGATCAATGTATACCCAAAAAAGGTATAACTGTGCTGAAAGGTCTCAAACTGTATTTTTCGATATTTAAAAACAAAAAAAAGTACCGTGGTAAATGTTAAATTCCAACCAGGTTTTCTTACTGGCACATATAACATACTGATGTAATTAAGCATTTATATTTCGTAATCTGTGCAAATTTATGGGACAGAGCTATAAACTAAGTCTGTAGCAATGGATCTTAATTTAATCTAGTAGCCATAGAGCTAAACAAGAGAAATTTAGCTTTTTTCTTCTCTGTGCAACGCAAATGCGATTTTGCTTTACTTCAAAGTTTCCTCTGAATACACGTTTGTTCAAATATTTGTTACAGAGGCTCCCTCGTTTTCTGAGTTGGGGTCAAAACTTCTAGGTTACTTAATATGATTGTTAAAAAAATTGTCGTATACACTAAATTGATCGATTGCATATCGACAAGTCAAAATATTTTTCTTGAAATTATTATTTAAATAATCGAACACGCAAATACAATATCATAACATTGTAATCCTTTTTTATAAAATGTGCCGTCTTTTAAGACATTTAAAAAATACGACTCTTCTTATAATAGATACGTAATACTGCATTCTATTTTAAGGCGCCATGGCAATGAACTTGAGTGTATATAAAAACAAAACTTAATTATTCCAAGAACAACCCTTTTGTATTTTTAATTAATTCCTTTTACTCAACCAGCCAATTTTTTTTTTCTTTAACGATATAAATAATTCATGAGTGAAACTAAAAAAAATTATATAAAACCAAAGTAGCTAGAAAGCGATGGTAATAAAGGTATCGGCTATACTTTATACCTTTCGTCGAATTTCCAAGTCCCAGTGGTATGATGGTTATTTTTTTTTATTTTAGTTCTAATCTTTATATATAGTTTCCCTGTTCTCTTCGACCCCCCCCCNTTCGCCCCCCCCCCACCCCCATCACATTTCCCGTTAACCACACCTAACGAGAAAGAATACAGCGACCAACAGATGGCAGATAGCAAACTAAAAGCAAAAATCGATTGAAAAAGTGCTTTTTTATTTTTCTCTATTACGCCAAACCCACACGCACAACCAATACAGGATCGGGAAAAATGTTGGCGTCATTTACAAGAGTTCAGGCAGTTAAAACAGTCCTTTTTGTTGAAGTTGAATACCGCGAACCTCTAAACTTTATGGACCAATCGCTGTTGTTTTTGCGCCGCTCGTCTTAAATCGTCATTAGTCAGGCCTTTAAAAGCAGTTGGGAGCAATTAATGATTCTTCTTTTTAATAGTTTGTCGTGAAAGGATTATTGTGGTCCAGTTATTATTGTTTAGTTTGTTTTTTAAATATTTTTATAGGAAAAAATGGGGTGTTCTAATACCAAAGCTCTTCCAAATGGTGTGGGAGCCGAGACATTGAATAATACCATGAATGTTTTGAGTTCCAAAGCTATAGAAGAAGGTGAGAAAATTATCAATTCGGCTCAGGAAAAAGTTCTTGATGAAGGGGAAAAACTTGTAATGCAAGCACAGGAAATTATAGGTAAGAGATTTTGAACTAAATATAAAAATTACTTTAATTAGAACAGCCTTTATTGCTTAACTTTGAAAAGTGTTTTGCTCTTAACATATAAACTATTTCAGAAGTTTTGAACTTGAAGCCTTATTTAGATTACCGAAGGTTAATATTAGAAAAACTTTTTTTGAAGTAATATTACATTCAGCGTAATTTCAAGTTTGTGAAAAACCAGTTTTAATTAATGAAGTGAAGTTTATTTTCTCAATGTTCTAAAATAAAATTTTATTTTTACAATTTAAGAAGTTTTCAAACTACAATTGCTATGGTATACTTAACTATATTGGTTTTTAAGTGAAATTAATGACTCGAGACTTTTTATGTTATTGGTTAGACAAGAAGCTCTTCAATTCTACAACATTTTAGATTGTTTATTCTTTAAATATACATGTTTTGTTCTAAAAACATTTAATGTTTGGCCGAAACTTTTCTAGATATTATAAGTTGGCTGACTAAAACTTCTATTAAATCTTCCGAGCATTTGGAAGTTTTGCCTAGATTTTAATAAACTAATTATAAATTAATTCGAAGAAATCAATTTTTAGTTTACTAGATTAAAACTTTTAGTTTCAAGGTTTCAGTTGTGTTTTCTTTTAGCATAACTCTCTAGTAACTATATAGCTATCGTGATAACCTACTAAACTTATACATTTAACTAGATTTTAACTGTTTATTCTTTGTAATCTGAAGTCTAAATTAATTTTGTTTATAGGTATTGTGTAATATAGTTAGATAAGCATTAAAATGTCTATTTTTAAACTTCTCCAACTTAAACTTTTATATCGTGGTCATAAAATAGCTGTTGGAACCTGCTTATCTGATTTTTAGTTTTCCTTATCAATCGTAGAAAAATTTCTAAGGATTTAGAAACTTATCCTTTGCTGAAGCTTTTTTTAAATCAATATCTAAAAAGCTTATCTTTCTCCAGAACATTGGAATTAAACTAATTATATCAAACTTGAAACACAGCGTATTTCGTTAAAAAAACATAATTTACGTACTATTTTCCTAAACTGTCTTAGAAGCGACAGTTCAATAAATTTGAATCACGCACGTGTGAGTCAGATGTGAAAACTTTATTTTTAATATTTTCATACTTCTGGTAGAGTATTTACTGTTACGGGTGACTCGTCGTTGACTGACTGCTCTCTGCCATACATTTCACTTTTAAAGTATGCTTAAATTTTAAAATTGCACTTGCTAGTATTTTTTAAATTTAGATTTGAGCAAATTAAACGTGTTTATAAAATACTTCATTACTATGTTTTGCTCGAACATGAAACAAATTTTAATTTTTGCAAGAAATATTACTTAGTACAGTTTTTGTAGGGTGCACTTTTATTCGCGCACCTATTTTATGGGATCAAACATTTGACAGCTCTGTATTAAATTTTTTGGATTATATTTTTAGATCAAACCGCTCCGATAGTTTTCTTCTGAGGTTTTGCTGTTTTAGGTAATAGAGAATCCCACAATATTTATTCAATTTTCATTTCCCAGTCTATTTCCGTACCTTGATTAAAATACGCAATGCTTATAATTGGTTCAGTACTAACTCTTATACCATTGCTTGATTAAATCTTTTCAGCTTTAATTGAGGTTTGTTGATAAGAATCCATTGAAAACGTGCTTAAAGATTTTTAAATGACAGCTTGCACTTATTAGTTATAAAGTATTCGTCAAATCTATATAGTATATGAAAAGAAAAATCCTGTCAGATCATAGTTTTTGTAAACTAGGTTTTTAAAATATAATCGGAACAAATTAAGTAATTTAAATTTGTTACCTACAAGAGATAACTAGTTGTAAATTGAAAGTTTTTAAAGAAACTTCACAGGATTTCTGCATCATTTTTTAAGAAAGCTTAATATTGTGAATAAAATTGCAAGCTTATCCATTTTTCAAACAAGAACTCTGTAACAATACTTTAATATTTATTGTAATTTATAAGCAGTACTAGATTTTTAATATGCTGTTTGGTGTAAAAAAATAGCTGGTTTCTTGTAGCCATAATAGTTTAAAAGTAATAGATTTTCTTGCTCTGAGGAAAACTATTGATTTCTATTTTGGTAGCAGTTAACTTTTACTGCGAAGAATTCGATTCAATTGCTTCATGTGTTTGCCTGATATTTCTTCGAAACAATTACAGAATTAATTATGCAGGGCCATAATTTCTCAGACTTAAAGTAGTTTAACCTTTTTAATTTTATTTTATGCTAAATTTGCTGTTCATTTACTTTTTAACCTTGTCGAACAAATGAGACCTATTCAACTTAAAATTTAATCAATGTAAATTAAGTTTATAATTTTCAGTGCAATAATTAAAATTCTGGTTTTAAGGCAGTCTGTCCCCTCTATATTAGTCTGCTGACCCAGTAATAAGTCCATTATAAATGATAATTCTGTCTCTCAAATCTTTGAATTAATAATTTTAGCGTGATGCAGTAGTATTGTAAAGTGATTACAATAATAGTTTGCTTCATACATTTTCCACAAAATGTAAAAATCATTCTGCAAGGAGGATTCCTTACTGCGAATTTCACCTGCGAGGAAAATTTTTATCAAATTGCATTCAAAATATTTTCCATATAAGGAAGTTGTTGTCCCCAAATAATGAATGCTTCATCTTTATGTATTCAACTTTCGTCAGTTTTGAAGAAAGTTTCAATTAAAATTTCTGTGCAACTGATTCGTCGCTTTCCCTTGTGCCTTTCTTTTAAACTACTCTCAATGTTTCAGCGAAATTTATTTTAAATACTATTGTGTATTTTTAATAAAGTCAAAATTGCATACTTTCTAACATATTACATGGACTATAATCTTGTAAACATTTACTTAAATACATGCAAAAATAAAATTTGAGTCCACTATAGACAAACTTTTCTCCTGTTCTTTCGAAGAATGTGATAACATTGAATAGCAGATCGGACGAGACCACTAGAAAAGTTTTCTATAACGATGTTTATATATATATATATTCATTATAGCTCAGTATTTTGTACCGAGATTAAAATAAACGTTCTGCCAACTTTTTAAATTAAACTTTTCTCTTACTCAAATAAAAAAATTATTGTCAGAATAGATCTTGTAATATTTATAAATTTTTTCATGTGGTATTTATAATACCTCACTAGTAAAATGCGCATTTCTAAAGCCTAGGGCTAAGTTTTGTAAACATACTTCAGATTAATCACTCGTCAGATTAAATCTTTTAATTTTATCTTCGATTCTTTAATCAATCTTGCCTAAAAACAATTCTGTTAAGAACTCTAGACTGCGGAACGGAGGTTGATGCCCCATCGACAATTTCGATCAATTTTTCTTTAATTCTACGAATAATTTTCTTAAAGTAGTAAGGTAATTGTTCAGGAATAGATTGTACTTGGAAACTATTCAACTGACTCTTTTGTATTGAATGTCAATGTTCTTAGGAGTTTAATAATCCGATAATAGGAAAATTTAATCAAAGATGCGTTCTGTTCTGTTTCATAAAGTGTTATAAATTTGAGTTTATTAATGTATTTCTCTGTAATTTAACGTTAATCGAAATTAATAGTATTTGGCAAATTAACATTTAACTTCAAATTACATAAATTCTTTTAGCTTCAAAAATTTAGATTAATCCTTTACGTTTACATTTTAACATTAAATCTACTTTTAACGTCTACTTTAACATTAAATCAGCTTTTCAAATATCTAAATTGGCAGACAAACGCTGCTATAATCGTACATAAACTATCTCTAAAAAAATTTTTTTAAATTTCATGAATCATAATTTTTAAAACTTGAAATAATTGACATGAACTAATTTTCATTAAAATTCAACCCCCTGAAACCAAATGGCCCATATATTGTAAAATTTTAATACCGTAAAATGAACTTTAACCTTTTACCTAGCAATTGTAATTTTAAAATTATAATTGGATTAATTCTCGTAGGTTGGAGAGAAATGAGAAATTATAAGAATGATAATTTTGTTTTTCGGAAAATCTTATTTTATATAATTATATTGTTACATAACCAAATTGTGAAAAAAATTAAAATATCCGGCAATGTGAAAAAAGCATAAATTAAAACTTATGTATTTACAAAACTTATTTTAACAATGAATTTTTAAAATTTAAGACTATTTTCTTCTTAACTAGATATTTAATTAACCTCATATTCTTCTTAAAGCTCGAATCTCGAGAGTTTAAAGAATTTTTATTTAAGAAAACTATTTTGAAGCTCAGTGTAGTTTCCTACTCCTGCTCTTAGTTATTAAAATACTGCCATACAATTGGAAAACACAACGAAAGTGCTCCAGCTTAGATTTCTAAGAGTGTTTTTTTTTTATTTTCTTTGCTAATTCTTAATGCTTAATAATGCTTAACTATTTTCTAATGCTGTGAACACTGAGATAGAACAAAAAAACTGATAAAATTTATTTTTAATAAAATTTGTAATAAAATTTATTTTTAATTTTCTGTCTCTTCCGTTGATTCACGGATTTCCGTCGCAAGTTATTATATGCTCCATACTTCCCCTCTCCGTTTGCATGATATCCAAATTTTTCCCCATGTCAGTATATTCTCATTTCTCACTACTTACTGAAACCTACTGCCGTAGGAAATGCAAGATTTTTCTTAATAGATACGGAGAGGGAAAAGTGTGGAGAGTGGAAAAATCTCAACCTTGACACTTATTCTTTAAACAGAGTATCAAAGCTTGCCTCTTAGTTATCACGTTAAGTATCAAATATACTCCTGTATAGAACAAAGAAATTCAGTACTTTCAATCGTGATTTCTTCTAAATCTTAAATTTACAACTACTTGTTCTTACAATTCTGATTAATGAAATGAAATTTTAGAAAATTTTTCTGAAAATCCAGTGTGTAAGCGCTTGCATCCAACAGATTGATAAATGAGAAAGTAAAAAGATAAATACTAAGTAGTTAAAGACAAGATATTGTTTTAAAGAGTTCAGTTTTTGCAGCTGGTAGTTGAGATAAAACGGGAATATCAAATCTGTTCCAGTATTTCAGTTATCAGAATCATGGACATCATATTCAATGAAATTTTGATTAAAATGGGTACTTAAGCAATTTAACAGTAGCTCTTCCAAGTATTTGCATTCACCAAAAATTTTTTACGAAGTTTCATAATGTACAGTGCGCAAAAAACGGACCACCCTGAATAACTTTTGATCCATTGATCGGATCTTAACGTTCTAGGACTCTATCTTAATGATTTAAAGGGGGAGACTCAAATATGCTAATCAATAAGAGTAGACGATACTTTTAAGTTTCGAAATCTGGCACCAAAACTTAAACTCTCTGAATAAAATTTCTTTTTTCGATTGATTCGGAATTCTGTCCCACTCCCCCCCAAAAAATTTAGGGTTAATCGAAACCTGGGAAATATGGTCTCAATTATTCGGTCAAGAGAATGATACATAGTTTGGCCCCTTAATGTTAACTTTACTTATGTATTTCGCTATCACGGGAAATTTTGAAGAAAATTAACATTTGAGCACAAAATTATAAAACTAGTTTATCCCAAGAAAATTCAATCCCCAAAAAAAACTTTTAGTAAATATTTTAATAGAGGTCTGAAATATTTTGAATTCTAAGCCATAAAATTTTTGCGTCATTTGAAAGAGCGTAATTTTGCATGATTAAATACAATTTGTTTAATAGTTCCTGAGAAATTAAATTTAGTCAGATATTGGATTTCTCAGGAACTATTACACATTTTGGTCAAATTTGTTTTTTCCAATGTAAAATTATGTTCTTTAAAATGGCAAAATGGGTCATAGAGATCATGACCCCCCCCCCCTAAAATTGAAAAAAAAATTCATACT
The DNA here is from genome assembly GCF_043381705.1 of Parasteatoda tepidariorum. NCBI lineage: Eukaryota > Metazoa > Arthropoda > Arachnida > Araneae > Theridiidae > Parasteatoda > Parasteatoda tepidariorum. The sequence continues at coordinate 34,768,606 of NC_092215.1, read as the reverse complement.
TTTTTAATAGTTTACGAAAGAAACAAAATATTTTTAAAATTAAGGGGACATATACACCTAGATAGGTCGGAAAAATCTATTTTTCTTAATCTAATTCAATATGTTGAGAATTTTAATAACTCTGCCAGTTAGTGCAGCAACAGCAGAACGTTCCTTTTCAACTCTTCGACGTCTCAAAACTTAGCTTAGAGCAACTCAAAATAAAGAACGATTAAGTGGACTCGCATTATTAAACATTCATCGAGAAATTGATTTGGATGTTGAAAAAATCATTGACAGATTTGCCAAAGTTTCTAAAAAACGCATTGCATTTATTTAAAGATTTTGAATACTTAAATTATTTATGTATTGTTCTATTGCTCATTATAAAAAAAATAAATGTGAAGACTAGCACTAAAAAGTCCAGCTTTTTTTTTCGAAAGAAATATTTTAAAAAAAATTTTCTTTTAAAAAAATTTTATTGTGGGGGGAGGGGGAGAGAATCTGAGTCTATGACCCCCTCCCCCCGGAAAAATTTCTGGATCCGCCCCTGTTAGAGTTACAGCCCCATTGCTTTCATTAGAGTAATCGCGTAATTCTTGTAATTCCACGTTCTCAGAATTTATCTTGAAGCATGTTGGAATTTAAACTTCTTAGCTTCCAGAGTGCTCATAGATTAGACTTGTTCGATATTTGATCCGTAACAAGATCCAATATTTCATTCACGTACAAAATGGGGGAACTCTGAATGAAATCTAATGTTTAAGATGAGCATGACCGAAATTAATAATGAAGTAAAGTTGTAAGTTTTTGTTTAAACTGTCAAACTTCAATGCGTATATAGTCCCGAATAAATAAGAAGCTTGATTAAGTGACAAATAATTAAGGATGAGGTGTAGTTTTAGAACAGTTTTCTTCAGAAATTAGTAATTTTCGTTCTGTATTAAACGTAAATTTATTTTTTCTATTTCAGAAGTCTAGGTGGTTTTTAAGTTTAATCGAAAGCAATTTGTAGCCTTTGGACTTTCTAAAATGTAACTTAAAATTCTGAATCTTTGAAGTTTCACTTTGACGTTATTTAAATATAAACACTTTTTGAAATAATGCAAAGAAATTTTATTTTTCTTTTGTGCTAAAATTTGAATAAAAATTGTTTCATAAGCGTTATTTTTCATAAAAAATTTACTTTTAAAAAGTTTGAATAGGTTGTCAAATCTACTCTTAAAACCATTCTAGCTCAAAGAAATTGAAAAAGTTTTTTTTAAATTAAACAAAACTAAATTTTGGGATTTCTATAGAAATTTGCTTTCAAGAATTATAAAATTTACGTATTGTGCTGAAATGAATCCAAGCAACATGATATACTCAAACCGGTTACCAGGTTTAAGCATAATTGGTTTAACAGAAATCTATAAATCTTGTGCACTAGGTGAAAAATATGAATTTAGAAAATCAAACGTAGACGTAACTGTTTAAAAAATTTTTTGAGTTTAAAGCTACGGAGTTTAACATAAGTAGTAGTAATTTTGAACGCAATCCAGAAGACGAGGGAACTCCTGGATCAAGTATGGGAACAAATTTGCTTTAGTGGAAGTCTTTTTGATGGAACTAACCCGCATTTTCGTTACATTGAGAGAAAATAAACTAAAACCTTTCATAGTTAGCCTAACAGCAAGGGGCTTGTATCAATTTAGAAACTAATGTACACGAAATTGTTTTTTTATGATCTGAATTTAATAAATCTAAAATTTTTCTGGGATATTTTAAAATGCCGCATATGATCAAGATTAAATTCGACATTCTGTTACAAAACAATACACGGATTTAGTTTCAGCTACAAATTAAACTTATTTTCCTAATCTAAGCTCCAGTTGTAACTTAATTTTAAAATTAGACAATGTTATTGAAATCTAGAGTTCAAATGCTTGTATAATAAGACAAAGCTGGTTTATTTTATATATAAACTAAATTATGGATATGTTTGAATAGAATGTTAAGCTCTAGCTTTAATGCATTTTGTTTACGCATTCGCAACTCATTTAAAGAAAATGAACTCATTAATCATAAAGGACAACAAAGCTATGTCCATTACTAAATGAAGGACCGTAATTGTAATTGCATATGAAATAAACAACTTTCATGAATTATGAATGAAACTAATATTAAAAGTAACTGTTAACGATTGTTGAGCTGTTTAATATTTCGTTTTGCCATTGAATTTTAAATCATTATTTTGAAGTTTTTTTTTTCAAAAAAATAAGTACTACATAAAATATTAGACTGTACAAAAGACATTCTATTTTGGGTGTACAAGTTAAAAAATATGCCTTTTGTCTAATTTGTTTGCACAGTTAGAGTTGTTGAAAACTTCAAATTTTACTTTAATTCTAACAATTTCAGTTAGCTATTGTAATGACAGTTTGGTTTTTGACACTTCTGCCAGTGACACTTCTACCAATTTGACACTTCTGCCAATTATACAGCTCTGATCTTTTGACCTAAAATATGACCTAAAATGTTCATTTTTTTTGGGGGGGGGGAATGATGCTTCTCACACAGAAAGTGAGGAAGGCAAATGATACTTATCGTACTTTTTATATTAAATGTTATAGGACGAAATGCACGATCATTTTTAAGAACCTTACTCCTGCTAATTCTGAAATTTTGTGTTAGTGCCTAACACTAGAGTAAGAATTCAAACACTCGAGGAATACTGTTTTCTTTTGTGTCAAACATAACATCCTTTACGTTAATTTGGACATGTGATATAATTTGAGTGAGCCATGTATATATAAGTTAGTGGCTCTGTCATTAAAATTTACTTGTTTAGCATTTTGCATAATAATTTGAATAATTATTACAAAAGACTGTGAAAAGTAGTTGAGGTATACTATAATCAATGAAACCCAAACCTTTTCTAAGTTATTTTATAACAATCATTGAACAGCCTACCAGATGTTTTGAGTTTACGACTACTTACGTTGAACTCCGTAGCCTTGTAATTTTGAACCAAATCCAGAAGAGGGAACACTTTGATCAAGTATAGGGAGAAATTTGCCTTCGATCTTTTGATGAACCTAACCCGTATTTACGTTACGTGCAATGGACTACGTTATGGTGAAAGAACTACGTTACGTGGGTAATCACGAAAACCTAACTGTTAGCCTAACAGCAAGGTGACTTTAACCAATAATCCGTCTACCCCTGAGGCTATTTAACGTCAGCAATCAGGTGCAAGTCTGATGCAGAATTCCCTTCGATCAGCCATCAATGGGATTCGAACCAGATGAATCTCATTGAAATGCAAACGCTCTATCCCCTGAGCCATCAAACTTATACCATTTTATCAGTTATAATTGTACGACAAATAAAGTGGTGCATGTACTTTGCCTTTTGAACTGTTTTATCGCATTGTTTGGAGCAGTATGTCCTCTTTCGGACTTTGTGCCACTATACCCTACATTCAATTCAATAAAATTCCCCTGAGCCATCACGGCTCGAAATGATTTTGAAGAGTTTTCGAATCTATTAAAAAAAATTATAAAATCTCTATCCGATACAGTGAATTATATTGGCGCTAACCCTTATTTTAAGCATGTGAAGAAACTTAACTGCTTTTCTAATTTTTTCATTAGACTTTCTATGTTAAAGACAATAAATACGGCGGCTGCTTCGAATTAACTTTCATGTTACGAATTTTATCTATTTTTAATGTACAGATAATGGAGACGCTGAATTGATTTGAAGAAAAAATTTTAATCCATAATTTCTACGGCTACCCCTAATTTTCGTGGTAATGTAGGGATCATTATACTTAGATGGCCAAGCACTAATAGTCAGTAAATCTGTCCTTCCCTCTTTCAAGTAATTATAGGTTTCTATACACCCCAACGCAATATCCAACTGCTCGTCCAGTTCGTCAGTTTTTTAGTTTTCAGATCAATAGTTTTGGATTATTAACTGATTGATGAAAGAATTAATGGATTTCTGACACACGTAGGTGTGAAAGATCGTTCTTAAATCCATAGCTTTGGTTATTGCTCTGAAGACCATTATTCTCTATTTGTAACAATGTAGGAAATTACAAAAACTTATTTTCAAGGTCTAAATTAGTTTTGGGGAAACCTAAAATTTAAACAAGGTCTATTAACTGTCGGTAAATATGTAATTTACATAGATTTTAGAGCTAGAACTGTTCAAAGGAATGATTTGTTATCCTCGTCTGAAATTCTTAATTGGCTCGAGAATCCGGTGTGGATCATGACCTAAGAAACAGATTTTCACCATAAACTATCCGATGTCCCCTTTTTCCAGTTCAATCTGTTGAATATTTTAAGATCTTGTTAAAAGCAATCAGCAAGTCTTAGTCTTTTCAAACTCTCGCGCCTTCTTTTTTGGCCATAAAACCTTCTGATATTTTTGATTCTCGTGCTGTGTCATGCCTACTGATTTTTGCTTTTCAATGAATTTCACTATCTGGTTTTTCATAGCTCTTGTACAGTTAATTCATTTTATCTAAGTTACCATAATTTTGTATTCATTTCCTTTAATATATTCCGGTAAACTTTCTCGGGATACCCTATTTTTCCTTCTTAATTCTATCCCTTATAATTTTGAGTCGTACATAATTTAAACATTGCCGTTTGCTTGGACAATCATAAGCCGGATCTTGTACCATTCTCCTATAAACATTCAACCAAAAGAGTCAAACAATGGACTGAAAAACGGAAACATTATTTTTAAAAGTTTAATCTTTACTACTCTCAAATAAAATATTAACATTTCTAGATATGTTAACTTCCAGAATAGTAGCAATTTTAAGCTAATTATTTTTAAATTTTTGAACACGAAATCTGATTGTGCTTTACCTTTGTTTTATAAGCCAGCTTATCTCAAATCTAAGAATTTTGTGTGCAGAGTAGCAGTAATATTCTCAGATTATTCAAAATTCGTAAAGTTTTTTCCTGCTTTTGAGAACAAAATTTTAAGTCTCTAAATTCACGTGCTAGAATGTTTAAACTAAAAATTTCACTATGCCGACCGGCCTGTGTTGGGAACAGGGAGCTGTCCTTGCATTAGAAAGGTTCTGGGTTCGAATCCCGGGAAAGACATGGATGTTCTTTCCTTCTCTGTACTATCTGTCCTCACCGTGGGAGCGACGTTGGTCCACCTAATATGGTGCCATGAAAGAGGCCAACAAAATAGCCCTGTATATGCCTGAATTGACGGATGTTAACACAGGAGGGCATTGGAAAGAAAAGAAATTTCACTATACTGGAAATGTCTGTGATTTATAATGTACCCTAATCAACAACCTTAATATAGGTATTTGTAGAATCTAGAGAAGCCACTGTAAAAGTTGTTCAAAAAAATTATTTCCTAAGTTTTATAGTACAACGATTAACGAAAATATTAACTTGTTCGGTTGCCCGAAGGAGATAGAGAAGTGGAGACTAAAACTTAAGATTGAGCCAACCGTTGAACCAATGTTGTCGTATGCCTGCTTTAAGCAGAGGGCGTGCGATTGTTCTTGTTTTCAGTGGCGCCATCTATGGCCAAGAATTATACTTCTGCCACACCATTCGTCTCACCCATTTATAGAGCGGACCCATTCATTCATCCATTCATTCATCCACAGATCGTAATTTTGATCTGAATCAGAGAACGATCTATCTCCAATCCAGTACCCCTAGAGGTATTTGTTAATTGAACAAATACGTTCTGTTTTTGAATATTTTGTCTTTTCCCCGATAAAATCTTAATTCGATAGCTACCCTGATGCGAAATTTATCACTTCATTTTTGATAAGTATTTTAAAAAATTTTAAAGGCAAGGATTAGATTATTGGCACTAATACGCAGAGTAGTGTCCTTTTGGTTAAAAATATTAACATAAAAGAGCTAGTCATTATCTGACATGTTTATTATGTACCCAAAAGAGTAAAATTAAGAAACTAACTTAAAAACCACTGCAGAATCCAAAAGTAGGATAATAGGATATACTTAGTGCCACGATGTGTAAAGCAAAACTAGTGAAATGCTCAAATGAAGTATAGAAATGGACATTCTATAGTTTTGGTTCTATACCCTTCAGTGTCTTAACTCCAAAAATTGGCGTTAGACATTTTTGGTGTTAAGACTCTGAGGAATGTTCTTGTTTATAGAACCAATATTTCTGTATTTTGTGCTTTCTTTACATCGATTTTGCTTTATGGTAGAATCATTGAGTTAGGATCAAATATCTCTTTAGATATTTTAAGTACTGTCTTTAATTTTTAAGTGTTCGGTGAAAACTTTAAAAAAAAAATAAAATCCCTCAAATGTAAATCACCATTAAATATTAAGTTATTTATAGATTGAAACAACGGCCCTTAACAAAAAATAAAAGCAATATAGCTAAACTACCCTTATCAAATAGACATTATTGATGTGGAAAATCGATGTATCCTGAAATGTTTTGACATTTCTGTTGCGTGCACAGCACATCTTTAACGTCTTGTAGGTATTAATCCATTTTACAATAAAGAAAAATCATTAAGGCTATGCTAATGCGAATAAATTTTGATACTAGTCGTTACGATACATAAATTGTTATATGTTAAGAAAATTAGTTTACTGGGGCACTAGGCTGAGTTGGCAACTTGTCAAAGTAACTGTCTTGTCTAATGAAGTTGAAAGTCCTATCGAAAGCATGGTGCTAGTTTTTTCAATCGTATTGCTAATAAGACTGCATTTTAATGGCTTTCAGTAGCTGTTTCTGTTCTCAATATTTGCATTAAAATTTATTTTAAATCCCCTTTTGGCTAAATTAATTGACTCTAAAGTGTATTTCAAATGTAATATTTGTTAATTTGCAATATTTTAATAAGCTTAACATCTTATATGAATAGAAATCTTTAAAATTTAAATGCAAGTGTACTAGTTTTTTTTATATAAAATTTTAAAAGGCTCTAAATCTGAAATGCTCCGTCGAAAATGCAAAATGTTGATTGAGAAATATAAATATATGTAATTTCTAACGAAATTATGTTCCACCCCAAATATTAAACTTTTAGAATTTTGTTTTTAATAAATCTGTGAAAGTACAAATTATACTGAGCCTAGTGCATAGTCTCTCAATCACTGGTTTACACTTGCCTTAAATTTGTTATTTTTTTAAATTTCTAATTAAATAAAAAATTATCAGAAGGATACTCTACTTTTAGTAAAAACATTTTCCTTCAGTAGCTAACTCACAATCCGACGTTGACATTGTATTTTTCCAGATCTAGGATTAAAATTAAATTATCCGTTCTGAATAAAAATTAAGATGAATTAAATCTTTATGCAAGCGCAATTAAGATTGAAATGCTTTATCTACATTTTATTTATGTGAAACTAATTATGATTTATTAAAACAAAATGTAAATCTAATCCTGAGCCTGTATCGCTGTAAGATTAGTTTAACACCTAGAATTTACATTTTACTTAGCAACAAGCAGCGTAAATTTCAGTTTATTTTATGAATGCTTTTATTTCATAAACTTTTTTTTTCCACCTACATATCAAGGCATTCTAGCGGTCTTTACTCTTGTCCTTTTGGTTTTACTTTTATAACTTTTTTCTACTCTTAGTCCTTTGTCTGCAATATAGGCACTTTTAGCTCTTGTGTCATTTGCTCTCGAATTTAATTATAGAAAATTCAAAAATTAGCATGTATCTGTAATACAAATGATTATAATCTTTTTAAACTTTGACCCGTTACTGCACATTTTAACATCGATTAATCAGTTTTAATTTGAGTTAACTTTATTTTTTACAAAAAACGAATAGTGCACGAATTATAAAATTTTAAAACTGAACTCTCTCCATATTTACGCATTAGACATAATCTAAAAGATTTTTGTACTGAAGTAGGAGTAATTTTATCGAAAAAGCTAAATGTCTAATAAAGTTGAAATATGAAACTAAATCTTAATATTTTGAAACTTATTGCTGACTGTATATTAATTATTGACACTGAATATTAAAGTGTGCATTAAGCAAAGTTTTATTTTAAAAGTATTTTCCAGTATAGAAATTTTTCCATAAAGGATTAATTTAAATTCGATTAATCTTTAAGTCTTCTGTTAGTTAGCAAGTTAGTGAGATAGTTAGAATAGTCAAGTGGATAACTCTGAACTATCATTTTGGTAAATGTCTTTATTGATAATATTTTAACTAATATTTGCAGGTTACATGCGACGCAGTGCAGGTAAGAAATTTTCACTGAAGTTTGCACTATATTAGTGCATGTAACTGAACACACGGTAAACAAATATCACTGATTTATTGACAACTTTAGGCACCTTTCTATAGTTAGCTCTTAGCAACTTCATACTCAATAGTATAAGCAAACACTGCACATCTATTGTAAAGATTACTTCGAAACCAGTTTTTTTTTATGTCGTCTGTCACTTTCAATTTAGATTAAATCAAAACTGAAGTTCCTAAATTACAATTGAAAGTTTAATAGAAACCTTACTTATAGACATTCTTTATCGCTGTATTCTATAAAGAATATTTAGTCTGCATAGTCTCAAGTATAACAAAGTTTTTATGAAACTACATGCATTAAAAGGATTATGCGTTTAATCACTAATTAAAATTTCCAGCAAATTTATAAGCAAACTAATTGATTTGCAATAGTTTATTAAAAGTTATAACTAGAAAATCGCAAAAAGAAAGGGAACAAGTGTAAAGTATTGTGTGAAATGTTTTTAAAGAAACTATAAACTGCTAAATGTAAAACAAAATACTGAAAAATTTAGTTCGAACTTTTGAAGTTCTTAATGCAGAGAAAATATAAATAGTATTGAATGGGAAATTAAAGTATTTAATAAAAGTCACTCTGCTTTTAAGAATAACACGTTATTAAATATTAGCTGCTTTCTCTAAATTTCTTATGAATTTGTACTTCTATAATCTATCGCCATAGAAAAATCTGAATTTTGCTACAAGCATTGGCGGCGTTACTTTGATAACTGGAGAAAGAAATTTCACTTTCTCGGTAGCAGTATAGGAGCAATTTTTCTTAAACAAAGCATCGAGCAGTGAATAAAAAATTTAAATTGCCGGAGTTTTTAGCATTCTTTAATAAATTCAAATTCGATCTGTCAATTTTATCTGACAGAACATTTTTAATTTTTAAAATTGCTCTTATTTGTAATGAAACTGCTGCTAGAAAAGAATTCTTCATATGAAGTTTTCAATTTTATAGATAACGCTTTTATCGTTACTCCTTAAATCGTCTTTTTCACAGGATAATTACATCGTAAAGAGAGACATTTAGAGCATTCCAGTTCATAATGTGTCTTCCAAATTTCAGCAAGGGAATTCTTAGCACAGAGTGTCACGCGATGAGAGTTAAAATACTAGAAAGCAGCCAAATTTAAATTTGATATTAATTTCTATAAGCCTGTAAACAATCTTTTTATTTATAGCCTCTTAGTCAACAAAAAGTTACCGCACTTGCCTCAGTCACGCAATTTTGCAGTCTTGTCTAATTATGACGTCCACCGAATAAACGTAACAATCAGTGATGATAGCATTGGAAGATATGAAAAATTCATAATTCGAATATGACAAAGCTATTTGTTCTATCTTTATCACAAAAGATCGAACTCTGTCTGGTATGTCGCTATAGCTTTTGTCGCGTGTATTTCGATTCAAGGATTAGTCAATAAGCGTTTTCAGTTCCGTGTTTGGGTAAAAACCCAAAGTTAACGATTTACGAAAAACTCCAGACTTGCGTGTTGATTGTTGACATCTTGTAAATTATTCTGAACTTTTTATTGCTCGTAAACTCTTTTACGGCACGAGATTTTAAAGTTTATTGTAACTTTTTCATTAAAACTTTCATTGCATTCTTCAACTTTAAATAAAAATACAATGTGGTAATTGATGTGTAATTTTTAATTTCTATGATTATTCTCGACATTTTGCTGCAAGGATTACCAAATGGTAAGTATGTAGCATAGAGTATCACTAGATAGATTTAAGTAAGCAGTAAAGATGAAAATGCTTACAAAGGTACTCGTCATGTCACTCAATCTTCGCAACGAGGATTTAAATTAATGAATTTAGGGGTCATTCCCACTGCCGTATAAAGGGTTAAAGAAGTTTAGGGTAATTATGGAATAAGCTTGTACCACCGATTGTTCAGCACTGACACCCCCGCGGAGACGTTAACCCTCTGAAGGTCAATCTTAATGTGAATGGACTAAGTTAATACTAATTACTAAAACAGCCTTTAGTCTGGAATTAAGTTTGTGTTATTTTCAGTAATGTTATTGAAAGAAGGTACAGATACTAAGGCTGAAATGTTACTTTATGACCGATGTTGAGGAATATTAATCTGAGTTATACAATGACTCAAATGATATTCGGAGTAAAAACTTCTGCTCGAATGAGTGGATTATCATGCCCATAAAGTCTTAATTCAAAGAATTAATGTAAAATATGATTATGTTTGGGAGTCTGACACAAATTTACTTTCTTTTGAAAAGTTTTTGACTTAGCTTGACAATATGGAAGCTGGAAAACATGGGGCCTAATAGATCAGTAAGAATTGTAGCTAGTTCGGGACCCCTTGATGTTAGTTTCTTGTATTTTACTTAATTTTTTAGGAGAATCTAAAACTTCTATACAAAATTATAAATTTTGCAAATTTTAAGATTTAGAGAATTTAATAAGTACATATTTTTAAATTTTAAATTAGCATTTAAAGACAAAATTCGCAATTTGAACTAAATCTGTGGAAAAAGTTTGAATTATAACATTTTAGTCTTAAATTTTCATTTCTCAATTCCGACTATATTCGAAGTAAAATTTCGTGTTTTGACGTAAGAAATTAGTTTAAAATTACATAATCATTGGTATCTTTTATTACTGAATTTTTTAAACTATTAAATGAAATTTTTTAAGATTTAAATATCCTTGTAGGAACGAACTTTATAGTAGTGTGTAAATTTCAAAATGTAACGAAATTCGAAATTTAATGCAAAAAGAGAAATTATATTTTAGGATCTCCAACTATCATCTTCTCTGACGAAACTGGGGCCATTTTTTTTCCAAATCGCTGCTATCTTCCATGTTTTGATGCTCAAAAATTTAAATCTGTCGAACACTGTTATTCAAAGAGTTGTCTAATTTCTTAGAGTAAATTATCGTCTGCAATAAAAAGCATATTTGTAGTTTCCCCTTAATGAATCGTTCAAGATTTCATTTGATGAAAAAACAACTTCAAAAATTAGGGGGGGGTGGAAGTAGATTTTTTCAAGCTCTCAAAAATAGGCCCCCATTTTCAAGAAACATTCACGAAACATAAGAGATGAAACATAAACATTCCAGTCTGACAAGTCTGAGAAATGGGTGCCTGTATTTGAGCGAATGTAAGGTGCCTGCTGTTTTTCCTATTTTGGAAGTGAATTTCTAATAGAATAATATATTACCACTATAATTCCAAGAAACTGAAATGATTCTCTAGCTCAGTATTTCCCAAACTTATGACTTTTGTGTACCCTTTCTAAATTTTTCGTGACGCTGCGTACCGCTAATAAAAATGAATGCATTTTTTACTATAAAAAAATTACAAAAGTTAAAATCACAACTGGCTGACACCACTAATTAACTCCGCAAAAAAAAATAGCGAATAGAGAAATACGTAATCGTAAATTTTCATGGCTAACTTTGTTTTTAAATAACATTTTTGAAATTTTCGTTTGTTGCAAGATATTTCGCATAAGAACGGGTACCCCCACTAATCTGTTCCCGTACCCCAGGGGGTACGCGTACCACGCTTTGAGAAACACTGCTCTAGCTAATCACTTCAGTTTCTTGGAATTTAACATTTGGATTTTAACTTAGTAGGTGAAAATCCGATCATTAGAAGTTTTTCAAGGCTATATTTTTTCAGCTATACTCATAGTGCTAAAACTCTATCCCACTCAAAATAAGTAAACGGTTAAACGTTATTTTATAAAAATATTTACTTTTGAAACTACTATCAATGAGTGACACTTCCTGTACCTTGTTAACCGGAAACTTCACTTTAAAATTGCAAAAATCAATCTCTAAATTTAGCTTAGCACTAAATTAATTTGACTGGAAAACGTCTAGTTAATCACTTAGATAATTTTGGGTTCAATAACGCACTAGTTATAACATAGCATGTAGAAGAAAATGGCACAGACTATGTGGCACATTAATGATTTTTATTGCAGAACTAAGTTGTTACTTTAAATCAGCTTGTCTGATTCAAATGTTCCAAAAACTCATTAAGAATGAGTTTTGATAGCTTACATTATCCTGCATTAAAAATGGAAGATATACTGCACAAAGTTTCAGTGGCTCAAAGGAATGGTGTTAGCCTTCTGTTAATCAGAAAACTGGTCCAATCCCACATCTGATATTTTTAATAGTGGGTTTTAAATTTTATTCTTGTAGTATATTAAATAAAAACCTGGATTTATACAAATTTAATGTGGTAAAAAAAAAACCTCCTAGCTCCCTACGTGATCTGTAATAAATCTAATGTCTTGGTGCTGATTAAACAAAACTAGATACAATAAACTATTTTCAAACTTCAGAGCCTCCAAAATATGCAAATTACTGTATGTAAATACTTCGTCAGCAAAATAAATCAAAACCCCCTCCTATAGTTCTCAGAAGGTTGAAACTACTAGATTTTGTTAACTTTAGCTTGGTCTTTCACTATAGTAATCGAATTTTAAGAATAAATTTAAATAAGAAATTTTGTCTGAAACAAAGTTTTACGTTTTAATTTTAGAAAATTTTTAGTAGAACAGTATTTAAAAAGAATCCCTTGTTTTCCTTGTTCTAAAACTATTTACCTCTGGAACTAATTTTCCACGAAACTTAATTTTTCTTAAGAGTTTGTAAAATAAGACTTAATTTACGCAAGCAACACTATTGCCCTGATCTCTTGTCAGAAAATCTTAAGCCCTTCCCCTCAGTCAAGTGAAAGCTTTTGAAGCAGTTTAGAGTGGTTAAAAAGCCATGAATACAAAACTATATGGTTTTGAACCGTTAACCAGCATGAATTCTAAACCATAAGTACTTAACTGGGCATTGGAGCTTGCCTTTTCGCTAGGAAATGGCCCTAGAGTTAGGTTGTGGCTGTGCTGTGTTTTATCAAATGAACCGTAGAATGTGGTTCAGTTTCTGGTTTCACCCATCATAAAAGATGGGAAGAACTAGACTTATTCAAACAGCTAAATAGCCATAAAAAATGGTAAAAACAAATTAAACCTTTTTTCAAGAAATTTCTTAGTGTAGATTAACTTGAACTACTCTAAACTTTAAATTTTAAAATATCAATGGCGGTGAAGCAATATTACTATGTGTTTCTCCCGCTCTATAGTCCACTTAAGCTATAATAATCGTGGTTTTTTTAAGTACTTGTATAGGTACTTTTATCATTTAATTTTTAAAAAAATTTAATTTGGTTTAAATTTTGCTACGATTTTAATTCCTAAATAGCAAATTATAACAAGATTGATTTTTATTACTAAATATATATTTCAAATGGTACTTTCTTAGAATTTAACTAAGTGTTCACTATTGATCACTTTCTCAGAATTGTTATTAAACTTATCGTTGAAATGTACTTATCTATAGATAGGAATATTTATTAATTGTAAAGTATCAAACGTTTCCAGGACAACTATAGACTTAAAGGATACATAAACTAACAAAATGGTTGCTTAGACAACAGACAAGTTTTTCCGGATATCGAATAAAGCGTTTACTGAAAGTTTTGTTTTTAAAATTATAAGTAGTTCAACGAAAACAAGTTGACAAATGATGTATTACTTTGTCATAATGAAGTTCAATAACCTTAACCTCTAATCTGTTTCATAACCACTAGATTTAAATGGTGTTTGCTTCAGTGTTAAGAGTTAACCCTTTATCGTAGCTTAGTTTTTAAAATTTACTTTTGAAAATTAAAATTTTCTGACTTACATTAAACGCTATTAAGAATAGTTAGTTTTTAATTTTAAAATGGATCCCATAAAGTTTTTGAAACTAAGGAATTTTCCGAACTACATCAAATTTTACATGTGATAGAACATCACTCCTTTTAAACTATTGGCTTAAATGCTATCACTTATTTTAAAAGTTAAGGAATTCGTAATTTTGTCTTTTTTTTTTCACTTGCAGTAAAATAGGGTATGATTTATTTTCAGGTTTTTACTTATTTTATAAAAACTACTGTAGATATTGAATAATGTAAAGCTAAAAGTAAATTTTAAGAATATTACATTTTGGAAATGTTTTATAATTTAGAACATTATTTTATATCATCAACCATAAACATTAAATCAGGTCTAAGTTTCCTTCCCGGTTATTAGTTAACATAAATATCAAATATTCTTAGCACCTACTGAATTTCCGTAGTTAATTTTTAAGTGGTAGGAATGTATTAACGTTTTAATAAGTTAGAATTGAAATAATCTTGCCCATCCCTACATTTAAATTTAAACGAATGTGTATGAGTTTAGACGAATGGTCAAGTTTTAACTTTCTTCTTTAGTTTTCCACCGCAAGAAATATTTAAACTTATTACACATGGGTGAGCAAGTTTAAGTCTCAAAACTAATGCATAGATGTACTTTGTTTTTTTTTTCCATTTTATATTAGTTGAGGAGCTTGTATTGACACTGATAGAGTACCAAAGAACTAATTTCTAAGTGTCTAAGTTAATGTGGCCCAAGAGTATGTTTAAAAATTTTATTGGTTCGAATGCTTATTGTCTTAATTCCATTTTCAGAAAAGTCTGCTGCAGCACTTGAAGATGTCATAAGTGGTACAGATTCCTCCGAAAAAGCAGAACCCAAAGAAGAGTCTGAACCTCCTAAGGCTGCGGAAACCATTCCAGAAGAAAGCGAGGAAGAAAAAGGTGAATCTGAAGTTAAAGAAGCAGACTCAAAATCAGTAGAGGCCGAACAAAGCGAAGAGCCTGCTGTCACACCTCCAGAAGAAAGTACTCCCGAAGTGACGAATGAAACAGCTGAAGAAAAGACAGAAGAAAAGCCAGAAGAATCTAGTCTTGTTGAGTCAGAAGAAAAGGTTGAAAGTAACGAAGAGGTAGAACAATCACCTGAAGAACCATCTGAAGAAAAGGAAGAGAAAGAAGCTGATAAAGATGAGGAAACAAAATCGAATGAGGAAAAGGAAGAAAATTCTGCAGATACTGAAAAAGAAAGTGCTGCCGATGACAGTGAGAAATAACATTTGCCATAATTTTCGTTCTAATTTATTGTGTACTGTTCCATTATTCTGATTGTTCACGATTGTACATTATCGTATCAAGTCTCCTAACATTTATCGTGAAACCTTAAATGTATATATTGTGCAGCTCATTCCTCGAGAAAACTATGTAAATAAGACTGTTTTCCACCTGTTAAAAATGTAATATTAACAATGAAAGCACTTTTTAGACTTTCAAGAATTGCATGTATAAAAAGCTACCAGACTGCTTTACTAAATTTTAAATGTTCTTATTTATGCTTAATGTTCAGAAGTTCGTCTTAGATTCGTCTAATGTTCACTTTTTTAAATGTGTAAATGTTTATTGTATTAAAATTTTAAGATTATTCAAAATTTTTCTGACTTGCGTACATTACTTTAAAGTATAAACACGGAGTGGAAAGACTTGAGTATCAGAACAAAATTTTAATTTATCTTTATGCTGTTATAAAATGCGACTAATTAGATTATATGAATGCGTCATTACTAAGCTAACAGTTAATAAATGTAAAGATCAGTCCATAGAAACTCTTATTTTACAGTTGTCCAACAGGAATATTGAGTGAAAAAATTTATTTGTATATCTTAGAGCTAGAACTTTGTTATTTTTTTAGCTTATTACAAGAGTGGCTTATCTTGAGATTCCTAGAATCTATGTCACAGCAGCATTTTAGTCCCGTTATCTTTTAGTTTAGTGTCCAATTCCAACAAAGAATTTGACGCAGCATAGCTGTATCACTTTTGTGACATTAAACCACACGTTTAATACAGTCAAATTTAAAAGTGCCTCAAAACTAAAATATAAAGTTCAGAATTTTTGATCTTATACCTTCAGTAACGTTTAGGCAGTTGTAAGACAATTTATTTAAATACCAGCTATTAGTTTTATTAATTATCAGTCTGCTTTGCTTATAATGATTTCGTAAGAGATTCCACCCAAAAACTTAGTTGTGAATTCGGGTTCTTAAAACACAAACTGTGCCGCAAAATGTTCAAATTATAGCTTTTTAGTTTACCCATAAATTTTTACTGATTATACTTTAACATGAAGACCAAACTATTTTAACCCCTTTGTCACTGTTCCATATTTGCAAGAAAACACAAAGCATATGTATTTTAGAGTTTTGAAGGCTTATTCCGATTCAGGAAATTATTGCAATCTTGTTGCAACTCTTAACACTAAATATACAAACACTTTACAGCTTGCAATAACCGGTCTTTCGACCAGTTATGGTATGCTTAGTGTAAAACTCGGTGCTAAACTTTCTACTACTTGACAGTACTGAGGTGACTTTTAGAATTTAAGTTCAATTTGTCGCTAATAAAGTTGCAAAAAGTTTAAAAAATATTACTCATTTGAATGAACTGAAATTTTGAATTTTATTTTCAAATCAATGTTTAGCCATTTTGCATAATATTTTAAATTCAGCAAACCATTTTTTTCTTAAATTTTAATTGTATAGTTGCATAAGCTTTTAAGCACAAAAAATTTTTATTTATAAGCAATTTTTTTTCTAAACGTGAGATTGGGATACAAAGGGTTAACAGAATGGCTGGATTTTTTAAAAATAGTATTCATCTGTAATAAACTCCAGTTTGCTAAGATTATTTTCAAACTTAACCCCCAAGCTCAATCCCGTATTAGGTGCAATTGCGTATTTACATATTGGTTTTTAGAATTTAATTTTCTTCTGATTTTCAATTCGAATAAGGCATTTATTTTGAAACATACTATAATAACAGGAGAAGCACTTAGAATCTTTAAACAAAATTTATCTTAAAATGAGTTTCCTTTTTCATCTGCCCTAGAAAGGGTTTAAATATAGATTCAAATGCAGTCATGAAGTTTCCTTTATTTATGAAACTTCATTTTACTTCTGCATCAAACTTTGACAAAACTGGATTTTATCTTTCGAGTGTAGTATTTCGCGTAGCTTATCCATTCGGTTTCTTTTGCCATTCCATATTTCATAAAACATGGCAGCACTGCTTTTCTTGTACAGTTTTTATTGAATTTCCAAGTGAATCAATATTTTCCTATGAATTTTTGTTAAAAGGCTGTATTTTGAAGGCTTCGTTGTAATATGAAATAATGCTTTTTCGCGAATAATATATTTTTATAACTGCTGTGAATTTGCATGTGTTACTCATGAATGTTAGGTCAAATTTAGCCTATCTAAAGCCAGCGCTGTTACGCTGTTCGCCAAACGTCAATTAAAAGAAAAGCCACAGTTTTGTGAAAATGAAAAGCGTTTGTGGTCAAATTTGTTTTATTTAAAAACTTACTCCAGTGCTGCATTACCTGGGCTCATAAAAATTTGCGAAAACAAAATAAAACTGATTTTGATAATTTTCATCTTGGTGGGAAAATTTCACCAAATTGGTGAAAGTAACTTTTATAATTAAGTCGTTGGCCTGTTTTAAGGCCCAGATAATTCTTCATAGCAAGATTATACATTTAGTTTAAAATTTTCGCATTGCTTAAAGTGTGCCTAAACAATGGCTTTTTTATTTTTCTTGGAGACAGATCCATAAAACAGTGTTCAGAAATTGATGACTTAAGGGAAAGACCTTGATTTTGGGGCTCTGATATTTTTTCTAAATTATGAAAAATCTTTGTCAAATCTAAGAAGGAAAGCAATTGAATTAAAACAAAAAGCTCGAGTTTTCAACGTGAATTTCTAGCGCAGCATGTCCCTTTTGTGAACTTTGTGCTATTATACCCTACATTCAATTTAAAGTAAATTTATTTATCGCATGATTTACTTTTTTCATTAATCTTGATATTTTGGAAGCGAGGGAACCATCCTCTCTGCGGAAGATCAAAACTTGGATGGCACGTCTTCGGATCATCCTCGGATATGTTTCCCAGACCATTTTCAACAGCCCACGGTGCAGCTCCTACCTAGGTATCTTTAGTTTTACTTAATATACACTACTAGCCATTAAAATTGCTACTCCAGGAAGGCAACACACCACGAACGTGAAATTTACTGGACGGATAAAGCATGTTGAGGTATGCAAATGATTAGCTTCTCAGCTCATTCACGCAAAGCAGGCGACGGTAGCGACACCTACAATGTGTATGAAAGAGGAGATTTGACTGTACGTTTCTCATACAGAAATTGAATTTGAGCGTTGTTCTTTGGTAAAAAAAGTTTTTGTTATGGCACGTATAAGAAGGAGAAATGCCTGCCAGCATGCGTCGGAGTTTGATCGAGGTCGAATTGTGGCCTACCGGCATTGCGGTTTATCATACCGAAGTGTTGCTGCTCCCATTGGTTAACCTTAAAATCCCATGACAGTTAGAATATAGAATCGATGGGTTCATGACGGTCATATGGAACGTCGTGAATGATCTCAGCGGCCCCCCATCACTAACAGTCGAGAAGACTGGCATGTTATCCACATGACCTTAAGGGATCGTACGGCTACGTCACGAACCCTGATTTAACAAATAGGGTCATTTACAAGACAAGTGTCTGCGCGAACAGTTCGACGACGTTTGCAGCAACATGGATTGTCAGCACTGCGACCATGGCTTCGGCTATCCTTGACGCTGCATCACAGGCAGGAGAGCCACCAATGATGTGATCAACAACGAGCTTGGACGCATGAATGGCATGACGTCGTCTTTTTGCATGAATCCAGGTTCTGTACGCAGCATCATGATATCTGCATCCGTGTTTGGCGACATCGTAGAGAACGCCCATTGGCAGCTTACATTCGACATCGTCATACTGGCCCATCACCTGAAATAATGGTATGGGGTGCCACGGATACACGACTCGATCCCCTTTTGTTCGCATTGCTGGCACTTTAAACAGCAGTCGTTACGTTTCTGGTGTGTTAGGGCCAATTGCTCTACCTTATCTTCGAGGC
Source organism: Parasteatoda tepidariorum (assembly GCF_043381705.1). NCBI lineage: Eukaryota > Metazoa > Arthropoda > Arachnida > Araneae > Theridiidae > Parasteatoda > Parasteatoda tepidariorum. Next base: position 34,749,455 of record NC_092215.1, on the reverse strand, counting down.
CTCCGTAGCGCTACGTTTCAGTAGGGCAATGAAAAACCGCATGTTGCCAACCCTGTCCTGACCTTCCTTGACTCAGAACACGTTCGCCTGTTGCCCTGGCCATCACGTTCTCCTGATCTTTCACCAATTGAAAACGTCTGGTCAATGGTTGCCGAACGACTGGCATGCCACCACTCGTCAGTCACTGCAGTAGCATAATGTTGAAGCTGCATGGAATTCTGTATTTGTCCCTGCTTTCCAATCTCTGTTCGACTCGATGCCGAAGAGAATAACTGCTGTTATTACTGCCAGGGGAGGCTGCTCTGAGTACTGATTTCTCAGGATCTATACATCCAAATATCCTGAAAATTTAATTACTTGTTCTTCCAACTACGATGTATGTGCACAATAAATATCATTCTGTTATTTGCATTCTTTCCTGGTGTAGTAATTTTAATGGCCACGTAGAAATTGTCATGCATATAACAAAAAATACGCTAATCAGGAACGATACATTTAAATACGAAATCAGATACAAAAACTTACTTTCTCTGAAATAACATAAATTTTTTTGTTGGCAGATGCTAATATTTGACCTTTGGAACATGGAGGGGGGAGTCGCCATCTGAAAAATGATTTTAGCAGTTTGGTCAGGAGAGCAATGAAAAATTTAGATCCCTTTAAATGATAATTTTGCTTCTTCTTTTTTTTTTTTTTTTTTTTTTTTTTTNTTTTTTTTTTTTTTTTTTTTTTTTTTTTTTTTTTTTTTTGTATTTCACCATATCTCAAAAACGTTTCAAGGGAATTGTTCAGTTTTTCCGTTATAAAAGCCGGTTTCAGTTATAAAATCAGTCAATACAAAGATATTTCCATACAAAAAATTAATTTTTGATTATTACTAGATTAAAAAAGTGAATTTTTTTTATATTAAATTTAACCATAGTCGAAAACTTTTAATCGCTAGGTATAGAAATTTCGACATGATTTTAAAGAGTGACTTATTGCAAAATTTGAGTTCAATCTGTCACTTACTTTCTGAGTTGTCAAATTTTCAAAAAAGTCTTATATTTAAAATTCGATTTCCCAAGACAAACATTATTCGACTGATTTCGCTCAAATTTCGCATTTTATTCAAATTAAATTCTGTAAAATGACTTAAACATTTGTTTAAATTTTAATTAAAAGCTTTTTTTATTAAATAATATAATAAAAAATTAATGAATTATATTAAACTATTTTTTCCACGGAATTAATTATCTTTGAATAAACGAATTTGAATATGTATGCAAAATTTTTTAGATTCGCTCAAAAAGTTTTCGAGACGTGAAAAAATGCGCAAAAAGTGAAATTAATATTAAGGGGTCCAAACTTTCATCCGTTCTTCTGATCAAGCATTTCGGACCATATTTTCCCCGTTTCACCAGCACTCCCCCCATTTTGAGAACAGGAATCCGATCAGGTAAAATTTCAAAATAATAGATAAAGCTCAAAAAATTAAAGCTGTTAAATATAAATATTACTTAATAAATATAAAATTAAATACTCGCAATAGTATGAGATTTCACTTGACTAGTACCATGTTTTCATAAATTTCGCCATACATACCAAGGTACACATACTTGGACCTGCATGTTTTGAACTGTATTGTTTTAAAAAATTTAGTAAAATTAAATTTATAAGCTTCATATACAGATCACAGAACTACTAAGTCAAAAGAAAAAATTATTTTCGGAATAACTAAATTATATAATGCTTAAAATTAGTTAGATTTTCGAACACGTGAATTTCGCATCATTTTTCGAAAATCACTTCTGTTTATGCGTAATTCTACGTAAATAACTTACATTTTCTGCATTTATTGCAGAATTCCCAGAAAGCTTAAATATCTACGAATGTTTAAGTAAAGGTAAAACTATAAGTTTTCTCTCGGTGTGTTTTTAGAAGTTAAGAAACATTGGTGGATCCAAGTAATGAAGAGGTTAAAGGAAGACAAACATCTGCAACGCTTCAAAATACACAGAGTGCAACATGTGCTACCTTTTCAAGACTAACTGGGAGGAACTGATTGCATATTTGAAAACGATACATACTTCACGTTCGACAAAAAAATTGCTTTTCAGCAAAATGTTTAGGTACTAGACAGACCTGCCCTGAACCTAGATCTAAATTTGATAGAGAACGTTCGGGCCAATTTGACCAGCCAAATATAAAGAAGAAGTAAACAATATAGACCTGTTGAAATACTTCTACAGTCTGAAGATAAATTTTTTGTGTATCCCTCCCCAGAAACACATAAGTTAATTCAATTGAAAATCTATTATTCGATGATATTTAAAATTATTGGAGACCAAGTAAGATCATTTAAGGATTGCTAAATGGTGTTATTTTAGGTATAAAATAAATGTTTTTCGACAAATTATTCATTTCCTATTTCTAATCGCATCGCATAAAATATCTTATTGTTAACATTTTGTTGACCCTTAAAAATCAAATTTTTTGCTTTTGCTTAAACTTTTAAGTATGACACACAATTGTAAAAGCAATTTCCGCAATTATAGTTGTCAATTAACCGGATAATTTCAGCTTTAAAGAAAAAGTAGAATTGCAATTCTTGATGAAAATTTTTTATTTACTTTTCGTTTTCATATTTTATTGCACTATAGAATAGAAATTGAGTTTTAATAGGATATACTGAATATAAAATTTGAGAAATTGAGTATAGAATAGAAATAACGTCATTCTATAAATGTTTTTATAAATTGTAAAGTTTCACTGAAATAAGTTTAAAATGGATTAAAGTAAAAGTTTAAGCTGTTCCTTGCGAATGCCACATGCGGGAATTTACTCGATTCTCCCAATTATCCATGGCGAAACATTAACAAATTTAAAAATTAATTACAATGACCTTATAACATTACTAAAACTACTGCAAAGCATTTTCAAAAGTTTACTTCTGGTTTTGTAACTATACTACAAATATATACCACTTATAGATACCAAGTTCAAGCGTTTAAAACAAGTTAGGATTTATTTTCGATTCCTTTATAATATCTTTTGTCACACATGGCACTATTGTAATTTGTAATACTATGCACTCACAAATTTATGAATTGAACACTTATTTTAAGAAAAATGCTTAAAAATCATTTCTCTTTCAGTTTCTGAATAAACAATTCAGTCATTCAAGCGGTGTACTGCCGTATTGAAAAATAAAAGTAAGCGACAAAAAATTCAAATGTGAGATTAATATACATTTTGGTATTTTCGTATGGAAACTAGATATTTAAAAAAAAAATTTCAGTTTTTTTTAAATTCTATTTTTGCGTTAATGGATAATGTTTTCAATATAAATGTAAACAAGAACAATCTCGACCTCTTGACCTGCTATACTTTCGGTTAGAAAGTACAGAGCTGATTTTACTACAGCTGCGAGGGGATATTTTCAAACAGATAATTTTGTTTTTAATAAAGAGACAAATTATGTAATTTCTGAGCTCAAATCTGTTGTACTTCATTAGATATTAAGTGATTGAGTGAGTATCAAGTAAAATTTTGTTTTTGTTATTTAGAGATGCATACTAGAGATGCGTACTAGGATTGCAGATATATAACAATTTTGATAACGCGTTAAAATATGTAAACAAATGAAGATTAGCAATGTATTCATAAACTATTAAAAAATGAATTGGCATTCCCTATTTCAATAAAATAATGACTTAATTTAAAAAATTGAATGCATATTTTAAATATATTTTAAAATATCACTTATGACTCTTAAGTTCATATTCATTAATTAAATGCAATTATGTTTACTTCTTGCTAAGAAAATTAAAATTTTATTATAACATATTTACTTACAATGCAATTAATTTAATTGTTTTTCTTACAATTTTGTGAAACCTAGTCGCAATGGCAGATACATAAAAATGTTGACGACATGTGTGTAAATTAACAAATGCAGATTTGCAATGTATTCATAAATTATTAAAAAATGAATTGGCATTCCTGATTGTGATAAAATAATGACTTATTTTACCAAAATTTGTTGTAAAATAATTATATAATCTGCTTTGTACTATTACATAAAAATTTTTAGCTTCCGTTTCTTACTTTTATTTCTTAACTTGGTCTCAATAGCTAACATATGAAAATATGGCTGACGCAAATGNTATATATATATATATACATGAGAGAAACAGCTTTTCCGATTTATATATACATGAAAAAAAGTTCTCTTTCCCTAAGTTAATGAGGAAATCATTATCTATTTCGCATTAAAATGCAATAAATTTTAGTATTAAAGATAAATCTTCACATTGAATATTTAGTAGTATTTTTCTTTTATAATTCAGTTAACTACAGTCTCCGGCTAAATTATTCGAGGCACTATAAGAGTCTATGTAAAATCTTAATTATCAGGTAATATTTTGCAACTTTTTGCAACCGGTTTACTTGTTTACGTTCGTGTGTTAATAGATTGAATTAGACTACAGATAATGTAAATTCGACGATAGGATTAATTAGAAGATAAATATGGAATATTTATTATATCAGGTATAATATTGGTATATTATAATGGTTAGAAAAAATTATTAGACTCATTGTAGTGTTTTAATAATGACATGATTTGCAAGAGTCTATATGCAATACTTTTATATTTAAACACACATGTAATGGGTTTTTATTTCGGAAATTTATTATATACTTCCTATTTGTATTTATTTTTGATACACGAACAAAAGTAAGTGTAAACCGGTTTATGCCACGTAAAAGAAATATCAAATATATATCTTTTTTTCAAAAGTTAATAAGGAAATACTTATCTAATTCGCATTACAATTCTGTAAATTTCATTACCGAAAATAAATCTTCACATTAAAATGCATATTCTTTATGCATTTTAATGTGCAATGCATTTCTTTTCTGCGTTAATGTAATGCATTTCTTTCAAAAAATTGAAAGAAATACAATTAGATTAATTGCATTGCAAATAAATATATTATAACATTTCAATTTTTTAATAAGAAGTGAAATGCAAACTACTTAATTGCCTTCAATTATTGAATATGAACTTAAAGTCAAAAGTGATATTTTAAAATATTACATAAATAAGATGTCCCTCAGTGAACTGATCGTTAAGACACAGTTCCCAGCAGATCATAAAAGTCAAGCATCACTAGCTGCGATGAGTGTGCGGGTGGGTGACCACTTGGATCAGTCTGCGCAGGGAACGAGGGTGTGCGATATTGGTCCTCGTTTTAAACTGTTCTACTGTAAAGTGCTCGAATTCGCGTGCAGGTCATCGGGATACCGAAGCGGGGGTGCCACCCCCTCTGCAGAGGATCAAAATTTTGATGGCATGTCTTCGGATTATCCTGAGGCATATTCCCCAGACAGTCTCCAATAGCCCATTGTGCATCTCTAGTGCGACGTAAATGAATTACTACTACATAAATAAGATAAAGTTCAATTTCATAAGAAATATAATGTAATACTTTATAATTCTTAATTTATGGATTTAATTACATTTCCGTCATCGACGTTTGAATAGATCTGCGATTGCTATGAGTTTAGGAAAATGAAGAAAGAAAAAAAAATTTTTAGTAAATCTAGTTTTAGGCACTTTTTTAAAAAACTTCAAAACTTTTTTTCAAGAAAGAATAGTTGCTGCACAAATTGCTCACGCTTATCATTTATTTTTATTAATTGCTATTTTTAAGAACATTGCAAAAAGAAACAAATGCATTTGTTTCTTTTTGCAAAACATGCTTTTTTGGAAAATATAAAAATGTATTACTTAAAAGCTACGATTATTACATATTTTACAGCCTTTATTATTATTATTATTTGCTGTTTACCAATCAAAATAAAGATACATTTAATTTCTTTTATGACATGAAATATTTTTTAATAAAATGCCCCATGAATCCTAAGAACTTTTATTAATTGCCGGAATGAATTACAATTTGTGATATAAATTTAAAATTAAACTAGTTAGTTTAAAAAAACAAATACGTATATTTTGTAAGTGATGAATACCAGGTATTTATAAGAAATAAATTTCTTAAAATACTGAATAAGAAATTGTGGTATAACTACCACTAATAATATTAAATACCAATTCAGTAGTATCTAAGACTTGTTAACTCGATTCTATATAGAGGTATCCTTTGAGAGATGAAAGATGACTTAGTCTCTCATAGTCAGTCAGTTATTAACTCCTCACATTGGTGACCTCCAGACATTGTATGAACTCGGCAACATCGATAGATGGTCCCATTAAGCAGTTGAATAGCGGTCAAAAATCCGGTGAAGTAAATAAGTTTCTCCCGGTTAATAAATGAAAAAATAAATAATAATGGACGAAATTATATAAATAAAACAGCATTAATTGACTAGTGGTATTCATTCATCGAATTCTATTGCAGATAAAAATTCTGGAAGGGGAGTAATGTGGCGTAACTACCACTAATACACTGATGTGCAAAACTTAAGCAAGAAGTGGTTTTTCGGCCACAGCTCCCCAACAAAGTATAAGATAGCCATGAAATACATCAATGATTTATGAAATAGATGAGAGAATGCTTTCAATTAAATGAAATAATTAAATTAGACCTAAAGAAATTGTAAAAATATTTAATTCTTCATTGTACATATACCTGGAGAAGTTTTCAAATTACACATTAAATAGTGGAATTGTCTGTCTTTTTACTTTCTTTTGGCTATAATTATTCATTTTAAGGGAGCACTTACGTCTAAATATAAAATAAAAATCATAAAAACTACATATAAATAGAAACAAAAGTAACTAATTTATTTATCTTTAATCTCATTATAAGATGAATCTTTAATCACGTGAATCGTGTATAAAACTCTGAATACGAAGCGTATACTATTCGCGCGTCGAGCGACAATATGTACGTATACTGACTCTGCCTTGTCTGGAGATTGTTTAAAATAAATGAACAGAGCATCGCGAAGTCCAGATACATCGTTGTCAAGGAGGCCACGTAATCTGAGTTCGTCCACAACATGTATATGTACATTGGTAGGAAACATTAAACTGGTGCTAATGTTAATACTTCTTATGGACGTGCTGATGAACTATCACCATACCATCGACCAAGCTATAGATTAGATTGGCAATCCTTATGAAAGATAGATCTTTGGTGATGACCAGAGGACAGAGAAATGTAAAAACCATAGGGTGTCTCATGCTTGTAAATCTTCAGTTTCATCAGGGGTTAAAATCTCTTTGAACAATGTTTTCCGAATCTGTTGAATAGATTTCAAAANAGATAGATCTTTGGTGATGACCAGAGGACAGAGAAATGTAAAAACCATAGGGTGTCTCATGCTTGTAAATCTTCAGTTTCATCAGGGGTTAAAACCTCTTTGAACAATGTTTTCTGAATCTGTTGAATAGATTTCAAAAAGTACCCCTGCTGTAAATTAACGTAAATCCTTCCAAAACAGGAAATACTTGACACCCATGGTAGGAATCACCTCCACAAAGGTGTAAAATACTAAAAATAGGAGGTCCCTCTGCCAGGCTCATCAACTAATTTGAACCAATGAACGGATTAACAATGAATACACCCCACTATTTTGAAAAATAAAGACAGACGTAATTGTAAGTTGTTAGGTGTTCACGCTCATATGAAAAATTCTGCTTGTTCTAATTATCAAATTGTTCTGCTTGTTCTAGTTATTTCAAAATTTAATTCAAGAGAATAAATATTTAAAGTCTATTTTGGAATTTTATAATCTAATTTGATAGGTTGCAGTTTTTTTATAATTCATTCAACTATTTAAGTGGTAGGATTTTCTTCCTTCATTGTAAGTAATCATTGATTTTTTGGTAATTATAATTATATATTGTATAATTCAATAATTGTTAATACTTGATTAGTAAAAATTAAGTGTAATAAAAAAAACAAGTGTTAAAATTTCAAATGTTATTGGTGACATAATTTTAAAAATTTCCTGAAAATTAATTGCGATAGGTAAATAATTTTGCGTACCTTAAGTAAGCAACATTCATTAAGTTCAGCAGTTTCCAACTACCTAAAAATGTTTTTCTTTTTATTCAATAATAGATAAATTTTGAATTTAGCCGCTCGAAAAGTTCTATTTTTTTTCTTTCCTTTGAATGGTTAGATAAAGAAACATATCGTCAGTTGTTGGCATTTTTTGTTTTTTTACAGAAGTATTATTCACTCACAATGTTTATTATATTTTGATGTTTTAAATGTAAATTTCAACAATCCTTCTACCTACAAATTAAAAAAAAAAGAATTTTTTAATTTTTAAGGGCATGTTTTTCTTTTTGAATTTTTAAATTATATTTATTTAATATTTATCAAAATGTCTTCGAGTTATGGAGCACGCTTCCTTATTTCTCGGGCTCAAAATTTTGCAAATCTCTCTCCTATATTTTTCTTTTATTTCAGATTGCCATTTTCTTCCTTTTTTTTAAAAAAAAATATATATAGATTAAATAAATACTGCTCTTTTAATTTTATATAAAACTAATTTTTTAATTTTTAAGTGTTTTACAATACATATCACTTACATTACATTTATGTCACTTCATATCATTTTGCTTGAAAAAAAATTGGTATACTGTTTTTAAATGGTTTTATAAAGTGTCCTCTATTTATATATTATGTTTATTTCTTATAATCAAAGTAAAATGGCAACAAAATAGTACTAAGGTTAGACTAATATGTAGTTTATAGCCCAATCATTACAACAGTTTAGTAACTTGAGAAAAAAAAGTTATCAATAAAGTGATAATCACAATAATTTTTGTTCATTAAATAATTTTCTTTATTTTAAGAATATAAAAAAAAACAATAAGCATCTAATGAAAAACTAGAGCCTGTTTAGTTATGAAGCATACGCATTCTTGTAATGTATTTTCATAAAGATGCGAAAAGTTATCTTCTCCTCAAATATTTCAATGATTTATATTTTTCTTTTTCCTTAAAAACAACTTTTATATCTAATTAATTTTGATTAATTTTATAAAGTTTTTTGAAAACCCTGTTCTGCAGGTTAGTCTAAATTCATATAGTTCGAATATGGAGTTCGGTTCCTGGGAAATTGAATTTTACAAAAGTTGGATATTTGAAATTTGATTTCTCATTAACTGTTCGATCAATTTTGCTGAACTATTGTATTTTCCTATGTTAAATTACCTTCTTTTAAATTGACGTAAATTTTTTTCCTTACAATTCAAATTTTTAAGACAATTATTAAATAAAATAATAAATATTTACTAAAAGTTTGTTTTTTTTAGTAATTTTCAAAATTATAAACGACGTTAATAATTGTGCAAATTTTTTTTTTTCACTTTGCTTGAAAATCTCTCTAGGTACTTCTCAGATTGCGATTACCCCCTATATTTTGGGGTTCAAAAATCCAAATCCGTCAGAAAAATGGCATGTATAAACAGAAACTTCAGAGAAAGTACGTTTTCGTATCTGATTTCGTAACTTGAAATATCATACCTGCTCCTATTAATTATCCTATTTTAAGTCACCCTGAACTATTGAGATAAGAAGAAAGTAAAGATCTGATCATTAGATCAAAAGTTATCAGGGTGGTCCCTTTATTTATTTTTTGCGCACTGAACGTCTAAAAATTTATAATTCAAATCTGTTTAATTTTTTGCTTAATCTTTAATTTGTTCTATTGTGATGCGAAGAGAGAATTTTTCATATATTTTTTTTAATTAAATATATCAGAATGTATTCTGGTCTATTTCTTAACCTTTTGTCTTTTTTCTACTGTTTGCAAAATAATTATTTCTAGATATTCTTAAAACTAAAACGTCAACTTCCTCTAATTTATTTCTCAATGAAGAATGTATTATTGTCGCTATTAGTGTTTTGTATGTAACTACAGGTATATTTTTTCATATTATCTGTTATTAATGTTTGTGAAACTTAATTATAGTATGAGCATCGGTCATTTTTTATTGAACAGTAAATAAACTAACCAAAATATATCTTTTGATTGTAGCGCGATGATTTTATTGTTTTGATATTAGCAAAGCGTGATTATTTTTTAAAAAAATCAATTTCCTTCAGTTTTAATTTTGAAAATTTTGGGTAATCATCCGGTTATATTATAGTTTTTCTTTAACTCAGAGCTACATTTGTTGTGTGTGAGTATTTTTGTTACCAAATTATATTTGTAAAGCTTTAAAATATAACAGTGCTTAATTAAACAACTTGTTATAATTTTTATTGACAATTGAAAAAACGCAATAGAATCTTCTATAAATATGATAGAAAAGGTATTTTTATTTCTTGCCAATGAGGATTTCGAATACACCTGAACGCAAAACAATTAAAAAGAGATAATTTTATAGTTATATTTAATATTTAATTATTTATCAACTAATTTTTTTAAAAAATTCAATGCAATCCTCTTACAATATTGTCAAAAGAGTTATAAATACTTCAGACAATGCTTTTATTTTGTATTGGACCAAAAAAAAAATTTAAAAAAAAGAGAATATTATTATTTTAGGAAGGGCGTCAGTCAGAGATTTGCCATAGGCTCTTCTTTCCATATATACGCCTCTGATGATACCGTATATCAATATACGACTACTCATAATTTTTGCTAGTCACCTGCAATTACCAGTTGATTGAACTAAACGAAATTACCACTGCACAATACCACAAAGAAGTAGTTAAAAATTGGTATTCAAAAATGTATTCAATAACCGATTTGTTAAAAATAGCTTAAGCTAAAAGAAGTATACGAATTTGCGTTTAAAAGCAAAAAAAAAGAAAAAAAATCACAAAATAGTAAATAAATTGCATTAGACATAGCCTAAGTATTGTAAGCAATACTTGATTTCTTCTTAACCTGAACATGTAGATTAAATGCATGACTTAGGTTCGTGATACAATACTCATGCATTATGTTCTTTCTTTTTATTCGAATCTTTACTTCAAAACTGAATTTAAAAATTGTGTTTTACAGATGGAGAGAGGTCTGGAAGCTGGGCACTCAAAACATCAAAAATAGAATTGACTGAAAGAGTTGACTTCATAAATCATTTTTCTGAACCTTCTTCCCTGCAGCATATTGCAGTAGTGTCGTTTGCAATAGGGCTATGGACGGCGCCTGATATAAGAAGTGAAATGACACCTTCTTCCTTGTACGATAACAGAGATATAGCTAAGTTAGAGGAAAGAATATTAAACAAATTGCCCAATAGCTGTTTGCCCTCATCGCTGAAGACCGAAATCTCATACGTTATTCGACCCATTAAGTTGCAGTTGTCGAGAGCGTTTCGTAGTTACTGTAGATGGACAGGATATCAAAGAAAACTCTGTGAGTATTACATGAAGCGTGGTACAATTTATTGGACAAATAATGGGACAGTTGGCACAGAGAAATCCCTTAGGGAACTATTCGATAATGGAAGCTTAGGAAGCTTAGATATTTGCGATTTGTATGTGCTAGCCAGCTCTCACTGTTTAGGGAAATATGCTTCAATTTTGAGGGAGAAAATTCCAGAACAATTTAGAAACAGCTTTAGAATGCACAGGGATGATTTGATAACATATTGGACATGTGTCCTCGAGAATAATTTAGGGAGTTTTCTAACTAAACTCATAGATTATGGAAACATATACGATAATAAGTTTAGTATTGATGATTGATGTAAATATGATTGCTTGCTCGATTCGAATTGGTAACATAGTTGCCCTAAAGTATTTTTGGAAAAAATTGTCGGAGCAGGAGAAAAACGATCATTTGAGTAAGTGGCTTTTGCAAGCAGGTCGACGTATGAGAATTCAAAGTCATATACCTTATCAGGATTCCTCAGAAACTTTAGATGTTTTATGTTTTTTATTAACTCATGTCAATCGTATAACTCAAATGACCGAATTTTTTTAGAATCATTCTCGCGTATTCCTGTTTTTGTTCGAAAGCTGGCCATATCAAAGAATATTTTTGTCCATTATTTTTGAAATATTGGATAATCTTCAAGAACGCATTTATTTATACATAATGTCGGATATTATTCAGAAGATGAGTAAAAGGGGAAATGAAATGATTATTTTTAAAAAAATATGGAGTGCCAGTCCATTAAGACTAAGACGATCATTACTGGAATGTGAAGTTTTTAGCGTCTATAATGGTGTTGCAGTTTCTGAAATTAGAAGATCTGAACATGGTTGTTAGGATATTAAATGATGCTTCCAAAGAAGAGATGAAACGATTTATCTGCTCTATGTTTGGTCTGCTTGAAATCAATCGTGCTATTTATTCCAACAATCTGAATTCACTGCACCTTTTATTATCAAAATCAACCTTGCCACCAGAATGTTATCCCTATTAAACCAATCTTATAGAGCAAAGAAAGCAAGATAGACTGATAATATCGTGGCTTATTAGATTAAGCGACTGGCATATTTGTATTGAGTGGATATGCGATGGTAACATCCAAGCAGTTGAATCCTTCTTGAGGTGGGTTTATCAATCTGTGGGAATTGAAACATTTAAGAAAACAATGTCATCTCCACATGTTATCTATTTGACATTAATATTTTTGTCCAACTATGAGCGTGTACCAGTTTCTGAATTGGTATTTCCAGACGGGAGAGGAAATTCAACAAATTAAAGCAGACTTTTTGCGAGAAAGTGATAATTATTTTTTCAAGCGATTCATAGATATGCCGTTCATAGTACCAAAAAGAGAAGACGATGTGTTACAAAAATTTATAAACTACAACTTGTCTTCTCTTGAAAACGTTGCAGAATTTCGACTTATTTTTCGTAGTTGAATAGAGTATGCACTGAGTAAAGGTTTTCTTGAAAGTGCCACCTTACTTTTAAGTGCATCTTTTGATAATATCAATGAAGTGAAGCATTACAAAAACGAACTTATACTATCTGAGAAAGGAATTAAAAAGGTTCTGCTCTTAAATCAATCACTAACTGATGCTGACTGGAATCACGTGAAAGAAATCATAATGTGGTCCTTGCCTCTAAATACAGTCACAAAATTAAAGTCACTAATTCTGGAGCAAAAAACCAGTTACTCTTCCCAAGATGAATTGAATTCACAGATTTCAGCTCTCCTTGATTTACTAGAGAATGTTGTTGAGAAAGACAGTACTTGATAGTTGAATATTTCTTTGCGATCAAAAACGAATTTAAATAAAATCATGTTCACTGCGCAATCACTGTCAAAAGATGAATTGTTTTGTTATAAATATGTAACTCCATATTTGAGTGTCAGTTGTTTAAAGTTAAGGAAGCAATATCCGCTATATATTATTTGCCACAACTTTATTATTTTTATTTTCGTTACATCTGAAGAAAAATCAACAATTTTTAGTGGCTAATTTTTCCTCACTATTCCTAAAAAACAGTCACTTCACTAGGAATATATATAT